>NC_049215.1:36811309-36906309 GCF_013347855.1 Anguilla anguilla | reverse complement strand
AGGGTGAGGGTGAGGGTTAGGGTTCGGGTTTTTAGGCTCCTGAGCCGCTGTTCGGCTCGTCTGGCCTGAGAGCGCCTCTCACGGCCGATGGCGGGGAGGAAGGCGGCCATTTTCCTCCTGTGGTCGGCTGACCACGCCCCCCCGGCGTCTGCGGGCCGGGTCCAGGTGAAATCCCTGTTTTGTTGGGACGGGCGCGGTGTGCGTTTGGTATTCAGCAGCGCACGCGAGCTCCGCCCGCTGCTCACAGGACGCTGATGAGACGTGACGGGATAATCCCCGGCTGTCCTCTCTGCCCAAACACAGGGGGGGGGGGGGAGGGGGGGCGCTCTCTGCTGGGCCGCACGGAGCAAGAGGAGGAGGAGGAGGAGGAGACCTACAGACGGGCTTCGGCAGAGTGGGGAGGGAGGGAGCGAGCAAGGGAGAGCGAGAGAGAGAATGGCAGATCGCTTGAGCGCACCGATCACCGGAAAGATGCTAATCTCTGCTGATGGCTTATGTAACTGCGAGGGTCACGTGACCCCGGGAGCCTGTGACATCACGGCTTTCCCCTGCTCTTGTTTTCATTCATTCGGTCGTGAGGGTTCTCGTAAGACGGCGAAAACAAAGACTCGTCCAGCGGGCGCGTTGGAGAGAGCCAGCTCAGACCCCGCTACGCCCGTGGGGTGACCTCGCAGTGAGCTTTCTGTCAGGGGGTGGGGGGTCCCCAGCGTGCGGCCGAAAGAGGGGTGCGTTCTGTGATCGGAGGCGGAGTGCCGGCCCACACCAATGAGAGAGAGGGCGCGGGGCGGGCAGGGCCAGGAGAAGATGGCCCTGAAGCTGCTGCTCTGGGAGCTGGAGCAGCATCTGAGGAGGTAAAGCTGCTGCCCTGCCGGGTCTGTGCGAATGAGCAGGGTTTTCTTCTGTTTCCTCTCTACTGCATTTTAGCTGCTTTCCTTTCCTTGTGTGTTTGCGCTGGGTGCTCTTCAGCTGCTAGAGAGCCATCCTGGGTCATGCAGAAAAACTTTCATCTCAAAGGCAGTCCATCTTCTTAACTCAAATTCAGTTTTGGCACCAAACATGGACAAGCCTGGTAGTGAACTGCTGTTGTGCCTGTCCATTCACCCCCATGCTAATGCTAGCTTTCTGTAGCAGGTCCATTCATCCCTATGCTAATGCTGTCTTTCTGCAGCAGGTCCATTCACCCCCATGCTAATGCTAGCTTTCTGTAGCAGGTCCATTCACTCCCATGCTAATGCTAACTTTCTATAGCAGGTCCATTCACCCCCATGCTAATGCTAGCTTTCTGTAGCAGGTCCATTCACCCCCATGCTAATGCTAGCTTTCTGTAGCAGGTTCTGTTCGGTTATACAGGCCCGTTTTCTAGTGGATTGTTAATTGCACCAGCGCCTAGTTTGTTGTTATGCCTCCGTGACGGCACAGCCTTGGCCAGAGGCACTATGTTTTCGGGTTGTCCGTCCGTCCATCCAGATTCTCGTGAACGCGATATCTCAGGAACGCCTTGAGGGAATTTCTTCAAATTTGGCACAAACGTCCACTTGGCCAATGATGAACTGATTAGATTTTGGTGGTCAAAGGTCAAGATCACTGTGACCTCACAGAACACGTTTTTGTCCATAACTCAAGAATTCATACGCTAATTATGACAAAGTTTCACACAAATGTCTAATAGGATAAAATGATGAAGTGATGACATTTTATATCCAAACTGGCTACTGGTTGGTGGAGGCATACAACCGCGAGGCGGTATTTCTAGTTAAACATTGAGCGAGTAGACCTGAATAGACGGGTATTCCTGATTCGTTCATTATCTCCTTTCTTTGTGGGAACACACTGTGCTTTTAGCAAAGTCCTGAGTCTCTTCAGGGAATCCTGTGCCTGTTAAAACACCACCAGACTGAAATGAATGATATTAGTGCACACCACCATCTTGGAAATGAACTGAATGTGTTTTATCCTGGAGGATGGTGTAAAAACAGTAAATAAATAGGCAAAATGAATGCATATGAAGTGTAATGTGTAAGAATGCTGTTACGTGCTGGAACAGAATGTTCCATGCTGAAGAGAGGTGGCTGGCGGTGATGTCATTAGAGCCCCTCCCCTCTGCAGTTCTGTAGCCTTACAGAGGACCTCCTCCACAGACAATAGCCCCCCAAAAGACTGCAGATCTGTGAGATTGCCTTCAGTCAGCTCTTCCCTGCTCTGAAGCACCAGCGCATGAGTGCTTGGAGAGATGTGTGGAGCGTGATCCATGCTGGATCCACTGGACCACGCTGGACCTTCGCCCGTCTGCGCTCCTGCAGACACGCCTTGCCTGGCCTCTGCTGAGCTGGTCTGCCTGCTCCCCGCAGAATCCCACTGTGACCCCTGGAACCGCTCCACTATTAAAACTGAGCTGCTGTCGTTCTGTCAAAGCTTATTCCCCAAAGTTCATTTTAAAAAATCAGTACCTTTACAAAGATCGTGTACATTTGTGCTATATGGACATTTGAAAATTTTCCACTAAGTATAATATAATAAAAATATATAAATATAATTTAAAAATATCTGGGGTGTTTTTCAGATTGTGGGCACTTGGTTTTTGGGTGCTGTAGGACACTTTTCGAGTTTAGAGTAGATTGGCTGTGGGTGTTGGAGGAAGACCGAGATCGGGGGGATGGAGTAAACTTTGGGGGTGAGTGGCAGGATGTGACCCCTCCCTGCAGGGGTGGGTGTGGGTTCCACAGGGTGCTCTTATTTTAGAATGTCCTTAATCTGCACGCGGTCAAACCTGCAACTTCACATCCGAGCCGGAGGTCAGTGAGCAGCCTCCTGAGTACAGTCCAGGCCTGTGGTCAGAGGGGAAACTGGCCGTCTGCGTCAGGTCTGCGGGTCCATTATGGCTCTGCTGAATCTGAACCCCAGGGCTAAGGGCCTGTGCTCAGTAACGGCTGCAGTGTTTCTTTAGCAGAGCGTGCAGTGATCACTCTCTGCAGTGTTCCTTTAGCAGAGCGTGCAGTGATCTCTCTCTGCAGTGTTTCTTTAGCAGAGCGTGCAGTGATCACTCTCTGCAGTGTTTCTTTAGCAGAGCGCGCAGTGATCTCTCTCTGCAGTGTTTCTTTAGCAGAGCGTGCAGTGATCTCTCTCTGCAGTGTTATTTAGCAGAGCGTGCAGTGATCTCACTCTGCAGTGTTTCTTTAGCAGAGCGTGCAGTGATCTCTCTCTGCAGTGTTTCTTTAGCAGAGCGTGCAGTGATCTCTCTCTGCAGTGTTATTTAGCAGAGCGTGCAGTGATCTCACTCTGCAGTGTTTCTTTAGCAGAGCGTGCAGTGATCTCTCTCTGCAGTGTTTCTTTAGCAGAGCGTGCAGCGATCACTCTCTGCAGTGTTTCTTTAGCAGAGCGTGCAGTGATCTCTCTCTGCAGTGTTATTTAGCAGAGCGTGCAGTGATCTCACTCTGCAGTGTTTCTTTAGCAGAGAGCGCAGTGATCTCTCTCCGTCTCCAGGGTAGCCTGCCGATTGTGTCTGGTGCTGGGTGGATGGTGCTGGGTGGATGGTGCTGGGTGGATGGTGCTGGGTGTCTGGTGCTGGGTGGATGGTGCTGGGTGTCTGGTGCTGGGTGGATGGTGCTGGGTGGATGGTGTGACATGGTCAGTAGAGCGCAGTGATCTCCGTCTCCAGGGTAGCCTGCTGATTGTGTCTGGTGCTGGGTGGATGGTGCAGGGTGGATGGTGCAGGGTGGATGGTGCTGGGTGGATGGTGCTGGGTGGATGGTGCTGATTGTGTCTGGTGCTGGGTGGATGGTGCTGGGTGGATGGTGCTGGGTGTCTGGTGCTGGGTGGATGGTGCTGGGTGGATGGTGCTGATTGTGTCTGGTGCTGGGTGGGTGGTGCTGGGTGGATGGTGTGACATGATCAGGAGTCGGCGTGTGTCTCTGTTAACGATCAGCAGTCCTCGCGTGCGTCCACGTGTGGCCAGGGGTTCGAGGATCAGCGTAAGCAGCACTAAGACGTTGTTGGGCGTGGCGTTGCCGGGGATACGGCTGTGGCCAGGTCAGGGCCTGTACCCCAGGGGTGTGTGAGGCTCCTATAACTAAAGTCTCTTCCAGTGAGAGCGCTCCGGAGCAGATAAGCGCGCTTTGAGCTGCTTACCCACGTCCTCGGCTGCATTTGGAAAAGCCAGCGTGTTTAATTAGGATGAGCTCTATGTCCACCGCCCTGTCGCACAGAGCTGCTTTATTTGGAGCGCCTGAGCCTCGCCTCCTCCCAGGTGCGTCACATGGCCGCGTGGTGCTCCTGTGGACGTAGCAGAGCTCAGCAGTTAGCGAGGTCTCCAGGTGTGGGCTCTGCCATGCTTGTGGGTAACGGAAAATAACCTCAGGTGCGCTCAGAATTCATTTTTAGGGCTTCTAGAGGGGCGGCTCACACAGTTTATGTTTGATTCTTTGACATTTTGAGGCGTTTTTCTCATCGGATCCAGTTTCACATCGACCATTCCCCAGTTGTGGGCAAAGCCCATTTGCCCCATCTGAGGAACTGCGGTGCACTTCTCCAGTACCTCTCGAAGGCAGGCGGCCATTTTGTATGCGATAATGGGGTTAGGGTAATCAGCAAAGCCCCTGGCACTACTTTGCCCCCTTTCCTCTGGACTGAACCGGTTTCTTCCAGCTACCAGTTTATCTCAGCAGCGCAGCCATTGGTTCATTCACCTCTCTCAGCGCAGCCATTGGTTCACTCACCCTCTCTCAGTGCAGCCATTGGTTCATTCACCTCTCTCAGCGCAGCCATTGGTTCGTTCACCTCTCTCAGCACAGCCATTGGTTCACTCACTTCTCTCAGCGCAGCCATTGGTTGGTTCACCGTTCCCTGTCTTTCAGTGGAATACTGTTCTGGTTGTATTGAAGTGACCTCATAAAGGTCTGTAGATTACGAGCTGATTCAGATTGGAGCCCCTAGGCAGCTCTGTAGGTACTAGAAGCAGCTTTGCTCCTCACACAGCTGTTGTTATGGTGAATCGTGCAGTTTTTATTAGGTTTATTAAGTTTTATTAGGTTTATTTGGTTTATTAGGTGTTTATTAGGTGTAATTATGCACTTGGATCTGATGACTCTGCTGTAGACCCAGGAGCCCCATTCTTCCTCTGGTGCGGCTGTTTTATCCGGTGCCACGGCGAAATCTCATCTCAACCTTTTATCATTCATCTGCCTCATTTACTGTTTAAGCCCCAAGCAATCTGTAAAATGGGCTGCAGGTTGGCCTCTGTCTCTCTGCCCCTGACTGTAGTGCGCTTAGTCCTCAGCCCGACCGTTTGCTGGGGTTTCACATGCAGTGCTCTCTCTCCAAGCTCGCCCCTGGGCCCGTCTCTCATTCCGTAACGCAGGCACTGAGACCTGTGTCTGGTTTCTGCTGCGCTATCCAGCAGACTGTGTCCATTTACCTCAGGTACACAAAACATCTTAATCACGTCACAGTCATTTATTTGATGACTTTTTGGAAGTAGTTTTGAGTGATGAAACAGGACAATCAAAATGTTGATTATGGGACAGCCTGAGGGAGGTTGATACTGTATGAAACTGTCGCTTAACTCGAGATATGTAATATTTAAGGCCCCACATATCGATCACGGGCTAGTGATTCCTGGAAATGGCTGATCTGTAGGGTGATGTGCTGGTTTCGGCCGTCAGGTGGCAGCACTTTTGCGTGGAACTCTTACATAAACCCGTAACTCGCATTCCCTGCACCTGCAGGAGCAATGTTAGGTCGTGATTTCATCAGATCTGTGAACAATGAAAATGTACATCTACGGCGATAGTGAAGTGAAGTCTTTTGTTTTTCTTCCGAGTAGGCGTTTGTATCTACATAATGTGTCCGTATACATGGTTAATCTAACATTATTTCAGATGAATAACAATTAACGCTATTAAACTGATTTTATTTTTCTCTTTTGTGACGGAGGGAAATCGTTACATTAGACCTTTCTTTCCCCGTTTGAAATATGTTGAGTCGTTTTTTCTCATTCTGTCCGGTTTCCCCCGGTTTCTGAGGTGCATGTTGAATATATTATGTTAAGGATGTCGGCTGAGCTCCAGGTGGGGGCGTTGCTACATAAATTAGTCAAATGAGTCTTCCTCTCCACCAATAGGCTGCTGCGGTGCGCTGTTTTTCTTGGATAAATTATGCAAATATCATGGAGGCTGCAGATTTCCACAAAGCGGAGATGAGCTGACCTTGGAGATTCTTTGTGCTGCGCTTGTAGATGAACGAGCTCCCCTCGATGCCAGCTTTTTCTGCTGGGAAACAGAACTTAATCCTGAAAAAACCTGCCCCTGCCCGGTGACGAGAGAATGCTTTAACCAACGCAAGACGACATTTTATCTCCTTCCTTTTTGGTATACATGGAGGAATTAGCATGAATACCCCATGCTACACTGTGGCGATGGACCTGGGTGTTTGCCAGCTGAGAAATTTTTCGATATCATTTTTATCGTCATTGCTGGGTACAGAAAGTTCCCCCGTCAGGCTTGACAATAGGTAGGCTAATTATATTTTCGTGTCGATAAATGATGTGGAAGATATTGGATGCAGTCTGTATGATGGGAATATATTGCTGACGTGGTTAATGCACTCCTGCATCGGCTTCGAGTCTTATGCGTATTAATACGTATAGTTATTAAATCTGACGGCAGTGGCAGCCGTTTCGTTTCTGTTTCTGTTTCGTTTATTTTGATGCGGTCTGTATCGGGGAAAATGTCACCGCCCTGGAGAGGTTACGCGTCGTGTAAAACGAGTGTGAGATGCTGTCAAACGGCGCCGTCTGTTCGGCTGCTCTGGCTGTGGTTCAGCGGTAACATTAGCGTGCATGCTGCTGAAAACGCTACACGGTCAGTCAGTGTGTACTGTACTCTGATAAACGGGATCTGGCTTTTTAGCGTGATGGAAAAAATGCTTAGCTGGCTGAATGCTTGTGAATATTGTCGGGCACACCTTCAGTCTCATTCGCGAGCCAGTGGTGCGCAAACGGCTGCGGAAAGGTGTTTGCGGGGTTTGCAGTAGATAACGAAGTTGTCCTGCATTGCCGCGGCGATGAGTTGTGAGTGAAAACGGTTTTTCC
Organism: Anguilla anguilla; assembly: GCF_013347855.1. Classification (NCBI taxonomy): domain Eukaryota; kingdom Metazoa; phylum Chordata; class Actinopteri; order Anguilliformes; family Anguillidae; genus Anguilla; species Anguilla anguilla. The sequence goes on along the minus strand of NC_049215.1, from coordinate 36,899,225 downwards.
TGGTGTGTTCCGTATTAATAGACATGTATTTGTGTTCTCTTTCAGTTCCTCGGGGGCCAGCGTCGTAGCCATAGACAACAAAATTGAACAAGCAATGGTAAGTGAATTTACGAGCGCCTGTGGTGATTGATTGTGTAATCATTTTCGAATCAGTGAAAATGCACTGGCTGACAAACGACAAAATATGTTGCTTATGCTTAACCGCTTTGAAATGGTGTCTTTAGTAATGAAGTATTTAAATACTATGTAATCTATAGATGCATTGTATAATCCAAATCTACAGAACGCTTATGTAACCAAAATCCAAACGGGACGCCCCACATAAGAGCACACACAGTAGGCACGATGTTAGAACCGGTGGTATTGATCTAATGTGATTTTAGAATAACTTCACCCCTTTAAACTAATTGTATTGAGAATGTTCTAGTCTAGCACACAGTTAAGGACAAATTTTTTTTAAGGACGGTTTTTTACAAATCGGTTAATGAAACAATGAACGAGTCGAAATGTGGCATTTTTTCACGGAACTGGCACGCTGTCAACAGCAGTATTGTCAAAATGAACTGGATCGTTAACGTGACAATGAAGATAACATTAGCTAGCGGAGCGACTGTGAGCTAGTCTTTGCTGATTCAGTGTGTGTACTCATATGAAGCAGCTGCGTTAATATAAGTTCAGCGTCAATTTAACGTACTTTCGCCAAATCCAGTGTGCGTTTTGATATTAAACTAAAGCCAGATGTAAAAAAAATAAAATAAAATAAAAATAATTTAAAAATTAAATGAAGGTTTATATTTTCCATTTGACTGTTGTTTTTTTTTTTTGTTTGTTATTGGATCCCTGCCCAAAGAGACTCACGCGATTTTGTCTCTACTGACTGTTGCTAGGCAAACTGGGAGACTTTGACACCTACTTATAAATAACTCGGCTGCTGATTGGTTCCTCTGTTTAGACCGGCCATTTTTTGGTGACGCTTTGTAGTGTGAGGAGTAGGATCTGATTGCCGCGCCTTTTATTAGTGTTTCTGCTCGCTGATCTTGGCCATCTTTCAGCTTACAAATTGAATCTGGTTACAATAACATATCTGTGTGTAGCATACAGAATCTATCAATCTATCAATCTAGCCAGTCAGGCAATGTTGAGCGTTGAAAATAAACGTCAATAATAATACATTGTTATTATTGCTATTGTTATTATAATAATAGTAGTTGAAGTTGCAGCAGCAGCATCTGTTCAAAGTTTTATTCTTTGAAAGGGAAGTATAAAGGCTCTCTTAATCACCATGTCTGCTCTTCCTCTCCTTGTCTGCTCCTCCACTTCCTCACCATGTGTGCTCTTCCTCTGCAGGACCTGGTGAAGAGTCATCTGATGTACGCGGTGCGTGAGGAGGTGGAGGTTCTGAAGGAGCAGATTAAAGAGCTGATCGAGAGGAACTCGCAGCTGGAGCAGGAGAACAACCTGCTGAAGAACCTGGCCAGCCCCGAGCAGCTGGCGCAGTTCCAAGCGCAGGTTCAGAGCAGCTCCCCGCCTTCGTCTGCGCAGCCCCCAGCCCCGCCCACCTCCCAGAGCGCAGGCCCGTCTGCGTAGCCCCGCCCATCTCCCATAGCGCGGGCCCGTCTGCGTAGCCCCGCCCACCTCCCAGAGCGCGGGTCCGTCCGCGTAGCCATGGCAGCAGAACCGCGAGCAGACGGACTTGCGCTCAAACACAAACACACCACAATCACAGGAGCTTTCTGCACAAGATTTTGCACATATTTAACTCACAAAATGTGACCAGCATTACGGTTTTTTTGGGGGAGGACGTTACACGCCTTTTAGACAATCGTCTTCAGTAATGAAACCATTATCATGGGCAGGTGAACATTTACCAAAATCTGTGGACTGCTGAGAAATCATGGTTATAATTTCGGACCGAAGCACCGTACCTGTGTCAGCGGATTTCAGGCGATGTTGATCAGTGGGGACTCTTTTTTTTTTTTTTTTTTTTTTTTTTTTTTTTCATGGCTGTGATCTGAAATCAGAACAAGCACTTTCCTGGTGACAGATGTGAAGATGCAGAGGACCTCCCATCTGGTATGGGAACTGTGGAGGAGACGTTTAGAATCTTAGCAGCACTGTCACCAGTCTCTCCTCGCGGGGGCGTCGGCCTGCCAGGGGAGGGGATGCCTTTTTCAGTATTTAAGACTCATTCTGCCCTCTTCCTTTCTGCTGGGACGTCCCGCTTTGGGACGGAGGCACGCGTTTGAGGCTCAGCGGAGCTTCACTGAAGGTTCGGCTTGTGTACATTTGTGTATTTAGTGTAAGTACTCTTGTAAAATAGCAACAACAGAAAGAAGGATTAGGGAATAATCCTGTATGTAATTAGGCTGTACAGATTGACATGGAGCTGTTATTGGGCTGTTGTGGGGCTTTTTAATGCTGTAAATCAGAAATGCAGCTTCGCTTCAGTGCGACAGCCTTTCGCTTCCCTGGCTGCATTCAGTCCTCCTGTGAACTCTTCTTCACTTGAAATCATTTTTGAGTGTCGCATCCTTATCATTTTCTTTTGACAGTGAAGCACTCCGGATGTTCAACTGTAAACCTAGTCTCAATATCATAAGAAACAATGCAAACCTGAAATGGATCTTCCTCTACAGCACGTATGAGCTGTACGCCATCTTCTGTGCATGCTACTCAGACAGAGAAAACGTTGTAAGATAATTCAAATGCACTTGACAGTTGCACTTCTCAACTTTCAATAAAAGTGGGGAAAAATGAAATTGAACATTTTGTGGTGTTGAAATGATTCTGCAGGTATTGGACATACGTTTTGTAAATTTCTCTCTGTGATGTAACAGGTTGGCACCCTAACCACCTCCATATGGGTAGTTGTGTGATTGGTTTATGCTAATGCCATAACTCGCCCGTGAGCTGCGATTGGTAGATTTTTGAAGCTATTTCTATTCTCCGCCCCCTGGTGATGATGAGTCTGCCTGTTTCTCACGTGGATGAGCACGCTGCCCGTGTATGAGCACGCCCCCCCCCCCCCCCCCCCACCCTGCTGTTCCTCACGTGGATGAGCACGCTGCCCGTGTATGAGCACGCCCCCCCCCCCCCACCCCGCTGTTCCTCACGTGGATGAGGGCGCTGGCTGTGGTGAAGGAGCTCGCCCCCCCCCCACCCCGCTGTTCCTCACGTGGATGAGGGCGCTGGCTGTGGTGAAGGAGCTCGCCCCCCCCCCCCACCCCGCTGTTCCTCACGTGGATGAGGGCGCTGCCCGTGTATGAGCACGCCCCCCCCCCCCCCCGCTGTTCCTCACGTGGATGAGGGCGCTGGCTGTGGTGAAGGAGCTCGCACCGCAGAGGATGAGATGCGACGGCGGAATGAGGTGATCGTTGCTGCTGGGTGAGATCTGAAGCGACTGCAGAAGGAAAAAGAAGTGAGAGCTAACAGCGTAATGACTCATCTGCTCAAAACTACGTCAGAGCGAATGAGTGGAGGCTGTTTTATTTCCTGGTTCAAAGGAGCCATTTTTTTAAAGCTTAGTTAAATTATTTATATGTTGTCATTTGTTTCAGTAGCTTGGGATGTTAATTATAACCTGCAGTTGGAGCTTTAGAAAGGCTGCCCTGCCTGGTTTCATTTGCAGTATCTGGACGGCAGGCTTGCTTCCCTTATGAAAGCAACCCTGGGCTCTGATAGTGCCACCCAGCCTAGAAGGATTTCTCTGGGCTCTGATAGTGCCACCCTGCATAGAATGACTTTCTCTGGGCTCTGATAGTGCCACCCTGCCTAGAATGACTTTCTCTGGGCTCTGATAGTGCCACCCTGCCTAGAATGACTTTCTCTGGGCTCTGTAGTGCCACCCTGCCTAGAATGACTTTCTCTGGGCTCTGATAGTGCCACCCTGCCTAGAAAGACTTTCTCTGGGCTCTGTAGTGCCACCCTGCCTAGAATGACTTTCTCTGGGCTCTGTAGTGCCACCCTGCCTAGAATGACTTTCTCTGGGCTCTGTAGTGCCACCCTGCCTAGAATGACTTTCTCTGGGCTCTGTAGTGCCACCCTGCCTAGAATGACTTTCTCTGGGCTCTGATAGTGCCACCCTGCCTAGAAAGACTTTCTCTGGGCTCTGTAGTGCCACCCTGCCTAGAATGATCAATGGTCTGCAGTTGGGCTTAAACCACTGTAAGAGAAGCATGTTCTTTGGGGTGTGTGTGTGTGCGTGTGTGTGTGCTTTGGGGTGTGTGTGTATATGTAAGGGATGTGTGTGCTTTGGGGTTGTGTGTGTGTGTGTGTGTGTGTGTGTGTGTGTGTGTATGTGTAAGGGATGTGTGTGCTTTGGGGTTGTGTGTGTGTATGTGTTAGGGATGTGTGTGCTTTGGGGTTGTGTGTGTGTGTTAGGGATGTGTGTGCTTTGGGGTTGTGTGTGTGTATGTGTTAGGGATGTGTGTGCTTTGGGGTTGTGTGTGTGTATGTGTTAGGGATGTGTGTGCTTTGGGGTTGTGTGTGTGTGTTAGGGATGTGTGTGCTTTGGGGTTGTGTGTGTGTATGTGTTAGGGATGTGTGTGCTTTGGGGTTGTGTGTGTGTGTGTGTGCTTTGGGGTGTGTGTGTATGTGTAAGGGATGTGTGTGCTTTGGGGTTGTGTGTGTATGTGTTAGGGATGTGTGTGCTTTGGGGTTGTGTGTGTGTGTTAGGGATGTGTGTGCTTTGGGGTTGTGTGTGTATGTGTGTTAGAGATGTGTGTGTGTGTGTGTGTGTTTCATGCTCAGTCATGCATTAGTACGTCTGAACTCTCGCTCACGCACGCGCACACACACACACACACACAGTCAAATGCACACACTCTCACGCACACACACACAATATATGCATATACATACACTCACACACACACAGTATATACATATACGTACACACACAAAGTATATGCATCTATGTACATGCATACACACACGTGCACATATATACAATGGACTCTGTGAATAGCCAGATTTGATTCATATGAGGATAACCCATCTGAAGATCAACCATGCGGGTGCAATGTAAGGTAAAGTCCTCCAGGTGCTTCTGGGTACCTGTGCTGACCAATGAGAGGCATTCTGATCCCCTGGGGCATCTGTAGAGAGGGGTAGTGAAGGCGAAAGTTTGCAGGTGTCTCTCTCTCAGCATTTCCTTGGCTTGGATCCGTTGTTCTAGCCCTAACTGCGTATCAATAGAAGGAGTACCCCTGCCCCCTCGAGCACACGGGACAGTCTCATTTGAAATGCGAGGCTGCAGAACTGCGGCAGGAAAGCTTATTAAACAGCTAATCTGAAATGTAATCATTTCTGCCAGGACTGTGGCCTGAATGACTCCTCCCTCAGCTGGAGCCGTACGGTCCTTCCCCGCTCAGACCATGCGGTCCTTCCCTGCTCAGACTGACAAATTATACGCCCGTTTTAGAACCTCAAAGGTGGCCTTTACCGCCATTCGTCCAATGACCTTAATTCCAGTGAGTCCTTTTTGGCAGATTTTAGGGGGGCAATGCGGATGAGTAACTGTCACTGTTTCACGCCACACCCAGAGATGAACGTCCCACAGCACATTTTATATTTAATTACGCTGAGCCGCAGTAGTGTAGCTGCTAGCTTAATTACCAGATAACCCGCCTGACATTTAAAAAATAAAGTCTAAATAATAAGAAAGTGAAGGTGCCTGATATTAAGTAAATAATAATCGCTGCTCACAGCGGAGAGTTTAATAATCGTCCCTGTGAGCATGGTGGCAGTGTGCTAGCGCTCTCTGTGAGCATGGTGGCAGTGTGCTAGCGCTCTCTGTGAGCATGGTGGCAGTGTGCTAGCGCTCTCTGTGAGCATGGTGGCAGTGTGCTAGCGCTCTCTGTGAGCATGGTGGCAGTGTGCTAGCGCTCTCTGTGAGCATGGTGGCAGTGTGCTAGCGCTCTCTGTGAGCATTGTGGCAGTGTGCTAGCGCTCTCTGTGAGCATGGTGGCAGTGTGCTAGCGCTCTCTGTGAGCATGGTGGCAGTGTGCTAGCGCTCTCTGTGAGCATGGTGGCAGTGTGCTAGCGCTCTCTGAGCATTGTGGCAGTGTGCTAGCGCTCTCTGTGAGCATTGTGGCAGTGTGCTAGCAGTCTTTATTAGGGCAGCGGATAATGACCTCTGAAATAAAGGCTGATTCCAGGCACATCCCAAAAAATTTAACCTTTATTTAAAAAACATTTCTCCTGCGACAAGCTTAAATATATAAACAGTGTCTGGCACATATTCAGCGGTCAACTCCATTTTCGGTAAGCAGACACTGGACAAGGTGAGTGCTTCCGAACGTGTAAAAGAGTGTCAGTGGAACCTGATAACTGAAGAGTTGGTAGAAAAAGTCTGTATTCAGCATGACAGATGTTTTAAAATGTCTCCCCTTTTCTCCCCCAACATGGAATCTGCAAAACCTCCTCAAGCCACTGGTGCATAAACTTACCCAAGAGCCAGTGAAGAGACACACACACTCTCACACTCATACACATGCACACACACTCACTCACACACACACTCACACACACACACACACACACACACACACTCATACACACACTCACACACACACACTCTCACACTCATACACATGCACACACACACTCACTCACACACACACTCACACACACTCACACACACTCTCACGCACACACTCACACACACTCACACACGCACACATACTCACACGCACACATGCACACATACTCACACGCACACACTCACATGCACACACACACAGGGGCTGTCCTCACTGGCCATGGCCATCACAAGGCCTCTTGTGGCCCACCTTCCCATTTGAAGTTACGAGCCATAACGGTACACAGGCGCTGGGGCTTCAAATATCAAACCATGACTACGGCCTGTGAGGACAGCCCCCCCTCCCCCCACAGGCTAGAGTATGAGGGCTGTGGAATTCTGCGCCCCCTTAAATTAGTTTCTCTTGTTTTTAAAAAGTGACGGAATTGTTGTGGGCCCTCTCCAGCTGCAGGCTCCCAGAATCGTCAGCCCCATCGCCCCCCCCACCCTGCGGAGCACTACAGGAGCGTGGTAGCGCCATTGCTAACAATGGACAGGTGCATCTCTCTGATTATAACAAGGTGCCTATGATGAATCTTTGGAGAATTAATACAGCGGTGAACTGAGCAACACCCACCCAACCCCAAACAGGACTAGGTCAATTCTCGCCCCCCCCCCAGGCTGAATAAAGAATGGCGGCATGAACGAGGCCCTGCCCCTGCCCCCCTGTCTTTAGCTCCCTGCATCAGGTCCTTGTGGGAGGAGCGTCCAGCCCCTGCGTCCTGCTGCTCAGCCGCCCAGCCCCCTGGTGGTGGCAGGAGGGAAGCGTACCGTGCGGTGTTGGGCTCACATCCCCATCCTGATGCTCTGTATGATCTGAAAGATGGCTGCAAAGGAACAGCACACAGAAAGATCAGCTCTGAGATGCAGGAGCAGCCAATTCAGCCCAGGTGAGTTCACTACGGATACAACGCATTGCACCGAGAAAAAAACTGCAACTGGGAGAAAATGTTTTAATCTGTCTCTAAATACCACCACAGGGCACATGGTTTGCATTAAAAAAGATATTTGGCGATCTGATGGCCATTTGAAGGTGACAGTGTGCTTTTGGTGATCAGAAGGTGACTGTGCTTTTGATCATCAGAAGGGGACTGTGTGCTTTTGGTCATCAGAAGGGGACTGTGTGCTTTTGGTCATCAGAAGGGGACTGTGTGCTTTTGGTCGTCATAAGATGGCTGTGTGCTTTTGGCCATCAGAAGAGCATTGTGTGCTTTTGGTCATCAGAAGGTGATTGTGTGATTTTGGTCATCAGAAGGTGACTGTGCTTTTGGTCATCAGATGGGGACTGTGTGCTTTTGGTCAACAGAGGGGGACTGTGTGCTTTTGGTCATCAGAAGGTGACTGTACTTTTGGTCATCAGAAGTTGACTGTACTATTGATCATCAGAAGGGGACTGTGTGCTTTTGGTCATCAGAAGGGGACTGTGTGCTTTTGGTCATCAGATGGGGACTGTGTGCTTTTGGTCATCAGATGGGGACTGTGTGCTTTTGGTCATCAGAAGGGGACTGTGTGCTTTTGGTCATCAGAAGGTGTGTTTTTTTTACCTGATCCACAAACGACGAATACGAAGAGCGCCAGAAGCCAGGGGCCCACGGGGTACTTCTCCTCCTGCGGTCGCTGCAAGGCAAAAACATAGCGATTACAGCTGCGTGTGAAACCCAACCACTAACCCAACCCCCAACCCAACCCTTAACCCACCCCCAACCCAACCCCTACCCCAACCCAAACCCATTCAGCCCATTTCATTACCCAGAGAACAGGCCTGCCATTCCTGCAGGGGGCATTATCCTGGGTAAGCGAAGTCATGAATATATATAATATATATATATATATATATATATATAATCAGGGTCTAGACTCCTGGGCCCAGTTTCAGGAAGCAGGATTACTCTGTTCGCTGGATAATTGGGCTGAGTAAAACCCAAAACCCTCCCAAATCTGGAACATGGACTGAAGTAAAAAGAGCTGTTCCGGGTTTTACTGAGCACAGTTATCCAGAAAACTCAGTAATCGTGCTTCGTGAAGTACCCCCTGGTCATTTTAAGTAATTTATCTGAGTCTTTATTGTTAGTGTGGTTAATGGCTCTTCTGGGTAAATGTGTTCTTGAATTATCTTGGTTTTCAGGAATTATTTTTTAATTGTGTGAATCATTGAACTACCATAGCTAGTTACAGTTGATGACTTTTATATTGTTTTTCCCCTTGCTTCTAAGGTAGTTAATGTTATATGCAAATACCAATGATAAATTAATTTAATCACATAAGTATGCAGCACCTACTTCATTTAAATTATAATTTTCATAATCGTTACCACAGTTTTTCCACTCAAGAAAAGGAAACTCATAAGCTCACGAACAAGCAGAAATACTTCAACTGTCAGCTGACCTTCAGTCCAAAGCATCATCTACTGGGTCTGTTTCTGTACTGAAATGAGTTCAAATTCAGTCTGGACCTTGCAGGGCCGGCCCTGGGACCTGGTCATAACGGCCTTATGGGCCATTCTCAGTGAGTCTTAACTTCAAAGTAGAAGCGCATATCCCTTCATCCCTTTAGGTCCCATATAGTCACATATGGAGGGATCCCCTAGATCTGCTACTATGCCGCTGTGCCAGAGCCCGTCTGTTTTTCCTACAGCAGTATTGCTGAAATGTGATCGCTGGACAGAAAATCAACTGATGACATCAATTTTCATGAGTATGAGCCTCAGCTGACCTGTGGTACTGCTGGATAAATGAATTTTTTTTTTACAAGTTTTGAATTTGAAATTGTATAGTTTTCTAATCTCGCCAGCTGCCACACGTCTCCATTTTTCCAAATACAATGCGTGGGACTACCTTATAACCTTTAATATTGTACTCAAATGCGTGATTACATGCATGCATCCAGACTTATCTGAAACCATGCTGTTAGCTGCATGTAGCCTACTTCAGGGAATAAAGTGCCCGACTTCCAGTGAATGACACTGATAACAGGATGTAAACAGTTGGTCATATTTACACGGCGTATTGCGTTCAATTAACTAGAACGTTCACCTAATTTAGATTCGGCCAGTGATGCAGTTCGGCCAAATAGGCTAGATAACAGATAGTGGACAATTGCGATGAACAGAGACTTCAACATCGAGCTACGAAGAGGAAAACGCACGGACGTCCATCCTTGTCTGCTTGTCTTTGACACGGTATCTTTACCTGTAATGACAAGCATGATGGATGAATTATGATAATTTGTGACCGATTTGATATGCAATTTTGCAAATGCATATTTATATAAATACGTCTTTTAGTAAAACAAGATAACCAATAATGGATACCCAAACAGTTTCAATAACAGTGATCATAGCTATAAATTCCCTAGCCTACGATAATTTCCAGACATTTCAAGGCATTTCGCGCATCGTTTTAAATGCACGGCCGCTTTATCGGGCTAAGAAGCAGCAAAGCTACTGGACGTAGCCTAACAGTAGCCTAAATACGATTCGAAATGTTATTTTATAACATTCCCTGTTTGTAGCCAAATGATGCGTGGTAGTCATCAATAAACATGGAATTGCATGTTTCACAGTTATTAAAATTGACAGAGATCGCACAGAATAATGTTTCATATCGTCTGACAGCATGTGAAACGCCAAATAAATTAGGCTACTGGTAGCCTACATCATTCATTTTACCGCTTTTGATATCCATAATTATACCGGTGTGTCAGATCGTCCAATCAAATAGGCTAAATAACGTGACATTTTTGTAGGCTACTTCTTACATGATAAACACAAACTCATCCTATGAAGGAAGCCCGTGGCTTACCAGTGTCTTCGCCACGTTACCCCGCTGTGTAATATTTTTGCTGTGTTTCTCGTTAGCCATTCGGATCCTCTGTTTTGCTACCATCTTCCGAGGAAATGCAGTTATTACTGTATTGCCGGCAGTTTTATGAAGGGTATGAGGGTGATTCCGCCACGGCCGTCACACGGTACCCGCGAGAAGCCTGAGTAATTGACTGATGCTCTTCCATCGACCAGCGCGCGCCTGAGGAAGCGCGCGTCAGACGCTGCGCGTGTCTCACCAGCGTTACCTCGCGGCTTCGTTTCTCCGCTGTGTAAGTTTGACGTGTTGAAACTAAGCACCTAAGGATAATATTATTTGTTGTCTCATTTTTTGTTTTTTGACAAAAAGTGCAAGTGCAATGGAAACGACTACATGGCATTTAAACCCTTTTATATATAGGTTAATATAAGTTCTTAACATTGATAGGGTAGGCCTACGTACGTATTTCGACATGAAGAGGTGTATTTGGACGAATGACAGTAGAAAAATATTTTTTAAAAACTATAATTTAAAAAAGTTTTAAGGAAGTACACTGCAGGGAAACTAGTTTTTAACACAATTGTGAACAGAAAACATTTTCATTCTTGGATTTCCAGAGTTAATTAGTAGGTAAACAGAGGAATTAAATGCGTGGAATTACATGGGCCCACATCACACATTTGTCTCGGCACATAAAAGTAGATTCTCGGATCCCTTACAAAATGAGAGTGCAGAGCATGAAATTCGGCTTCCCCAGGCCAGTTCCGCTCAAATGAATATCCGGCAGTTCTTTAACTTCTACTACGCGGCAGGTAATATAAAAAAAACCGAACGGCTGTGGAAGTGAAAGCAAACGGCTACGCGTCCTTTGCAGTGAAAGCTTTGTTTTCAACGACTCTTACTTCATCACTGGCGCGCTCTGCACGAAGCGGCGCTATTCTGGGCCGCAGTGGACGCTCACGCTCACGCTCGTATAAACCAACTGAAGCGCTGTGATGGATGTGTAACCAGGGCTTCTCAAATCTGCTGCAGTTTATGTATTTAATTTTATTAATTACTTATTGTTTATATTTAGCCAGCTTTTCAGCCTTCTGTGATGTATATAATGCATATATGATGTGATGCATATATGTGCCCGCCTTTTTGAGTGAGAGGAGTGCATGCAATTTTGTGTGAGGGAATTGTGCTTTTGCGATTGGCAGAAGACTGGCAGTATTGATCAGAATGGTTGCCTAGCAACTGCATTTGGGGGGCTGTGAGGAGTGGGCTGCATGAGCGAGTGGTGCAGGCATGCAGTGGCTGATGGGTATTCCATGAGCGAGTGGTGCAGGCATGCAGTGGCTGATGGGTATTCCATGAGCGAGTGGTGCAGGCATGCAGTGGCTGATGGGTATTCCATGAGCGAGTGGTGCAGGCATGCAGTGGCTGATGGGTATTCCATGAACGAGTGGTGCAGGCATGCAGTGGCTGATGGGTATTCCATGTGCGAGTGGTGCAGGCATGCAGTGGCTGATGGGTATTCATACTATCTGAGTCTTGGGACATGCAATAGACATTCATGTACATACAATGAAAACTTGAGTGCAAATTTCACGAATCTCAGAATATTGCTCGTAAAATGTGTTTAGTCACTTGGTGTGAACGCGGTGAGTTTTTGATCTAACACACTTGCCCGGATGGAGTGCAATTGCAGCATGGCCATCATGAAATAGGGAAGGAATTCTGCTGGAGCTGCAGAGTAGGATCAAATTCCCCGGGGGTTTTAAGAAGAAACAGTTCTGTGATATAAACATGAGATAGAGGACATTGAGGTGTGCAGGTAGTGAACCCCAAATATAAGAGCCTGTCCTGAATCAACCCCAAATATAAGAGCCTGTCCTGAATCAACCCCAAATATAAGAGCCCCAAATGTTCCGGGACAGCTGGACACCGAGTGAGTTTCCCTCTCTTTATACTCCGCACCTTGATCCACTGGTGAGGTTTGTGTTTCTGTAAGCAGGAAGGTTGGCCAGATATCAGATGTATCACACAGAGTCAGGGAACCTACGCCCTGTGTTTCTGTTTGTTTTTCTCTGGAATAAAACTGTCTAGTTCTTTGTCCCATGTGCAAGTCAAAGCGAAACAATGACTTTCCTAAATAAACAGAAATAAATCTACCTTTTAACTTTAGTAATTAAGAGCCTGTTGCGGCCCCACCTCCCTCTCCCTGCTCCGGACCAGCACTGGAGCAGACGGCCAGAGTTCCTTCGTCTGCCAGAAGATCTGCCCTCTCTTATAAATGTGCTCAGAGGTGCACTTCCTTTACCTGAACCCCTCAGAGGTGCAGGTCCTTTACCTGAACCCCTCCCAGGTGCTCAGAGGTGCAGGTCCTTTACCTGAAACCCTCCCAGGTGCTCAGAGGTGCAGGTCCTTTACCTGAACCCCTCCCAGGTGCTCAGAGGTGCAGGTCCTTCACCTGAACCCCTTCCAGGTACAGGTCCTTTACCTGAACCCCTCCCAGGTGCAGGTCCTTTACCTGAACCCCTCCCAGGTGCTCAGAGGTGCAGGTCCTTCACCTGAACCCCTTCCAGGTGCAGGTCCTTTACCTGAACCCCTCCCAGGTGCAGGTCCTTTACCTGAACCCCTCCCAGGTGCAGGTCCTTTACCTGAAAGCCTCACTACCTGAGTCCTACTACCTGCCTCCGGAGCCGTTCACTAAATCAGGAGGATCGTCTGTTTTGCTGTCGTGTTGGTGTTCAGGTCTGTTTTGCTGTCGTGCTGGTGTTCAGGTCTGTTTTGCTGTAGTGTTGGTGTTCAGGTCTGTTTTGCTGTAGTGTTGGTGTTCAGGTCTGTTTTGCTGTAGTGCTGGTGTTCAGGTCTGTTTTGCTGTCGTGCTGGTGTTCAGGTCTGTTTTGCTGTAGTGCTGGTGTTCAGGTCTGTTTTGCTGTCGTGCTGGTGTTCAGGTCTGTTTTGCTGTAGTGCTGGTGTTCAGGTCTGTTTAGCTGTAGTGCTGGTGTTCAGGTCTGTTTTGCTGTAGTGCTGGTGTTCAGGTCTGTTTTTCTGTAGTGCTGGTGTTCAGGTCTGTTTAGCTGTAGTGCTGGTGTTCAGGCACACATTTGAGGTGCACTGAGATGTGTATTGTATGTGTGTTGAAAGTTGGCAGATTAGATATGGAACTGGACTTGATTAACCAGGTGCTGCACAGCCACTGTACTTCACCTGAATCGTTTCAGTAAAATGTCCAGCTGTGAAGATGGATAGAATATGTAAATGGAATAGTACCGTTATGAGTTTTAGGAGCCCCTCTCCACCCAGGCCTGTTTGCATCCCGCCCGTTCTTCCACCCAGGCCTGTCTGCATCCCCCCCGTTCTTCCACCCAGGCCTGTCTGCATCCCCCCCGTTCTTCCACCCAGGCCTGTCTGCAGCGGTATCTCATTAGTGTTTTGATATTAGCGGCTGGTCTTCAGAGTTTTTCTGGTTATTTTGCTGACAGAGCGCAAGACCACAGTCCCAGACCACATAAGAAGAGCAGATTGAGCTTTAGTGCACATTCCTCTTCCTCGGTTTTCCCTGAAAACTGACTTTTTTTTCTTGTGATGGACAGCAGTGGCATAATGCTAAAGTTCAACTGCTATCAAAACATTCGGGTAGCAACCAACAGGCAGTGAGAGACTGTGCTGTTGCTCTCTCTCAGGTGGTTGATTAAGCGTGTTTCCCAGGCTCGGTTTCATCGGCCCGCGATGTGCCTGATAACGCGCCCGGGCGCTGGTGTGACATCTCCGGACGTCCGACTCCCAGGGCGGAGCGCCGTTTAACGGAGCCTGGAACCAGTTTGGTAAGCAATCAGGTTAATTATCAGGTTTTCAACAACAGAAGAGGATGGTGCTGGGAGCATTTGAGAGAGGGTGTGGGAGGATGAAATGTTTAAATGGCGCACGAAAGCGAACCTGGTGAGATTTCTGCTTCAGAACAATGCTGTTGGTCAGCTGACGCACGGAGAGCGATCATGCTCGTGGTAATGACCGCGTCCGCAGGACAACAACAAGAGCGGGAAACGCCCCTCTCGGCCGCGGCTTGAAATGGAGGTAGTGCACTCCTGCGATGGGACATAAACGGCAGTAGATTCTGCACTGATGGAAGAAACTTTAAAGCACGCAGCTGTGCCTGGCTGCTGCGCACCGGGTTAACATCTGCGCAGCTGTGCCCGGCTGCTGCTCACCGGTTTAAAATCTGTGTCAGCTTTGTGTGCGTCAGGGACAACTGGGTCCGCTGGGTATATGAAAATAGCGCTATGTGAGAAAAAACAGGTTTATTTTATGTGAGGTCAGATGTGAGGTAAACATCTAGTGGTGTGTGCATGCGTGCGTACACGTTTGTGTGCGTGCGTGTGTGTGCCTGTGTGTACTTGCATGTGTGCATGTGTGGTTGTGCTTGCATGTGTGTGCACGCGTGTGTTTGCATGTATGTGTGTGAGTGTGTGTGAGAGAGAGAGAGAGAGAGAGAGAGGGTGTGTATGCGTGTGTTTGTGTGTGTGTGAGAGGGTGTGTGTGTGTGAGAGAGAGAGAGAGGGTGTGTATGCGTGTGTTTGTGTGTGTGTGTCTGAGAGGGTGTGTGTGTGTGTGTGTGTGCATATGTGGGTGTGTTTGATACTGTGAACTTTCCATGAATCAAAATGGTAAAATAATTACAGGATAATATATAATGGCTAAGGTGGCAGCAAACAATTATAAAACAGCAGAGTCCTGACTGGATAAAGGGCCCCTGACGTTCTGTCTGACCTCCACAGACAGGCGGCTTCTGCATGTGCGTCAGCACAGTTCTGTTGAAGGGTTCTTTTATTAATTGTAAAGTAGGTTACTTAATTAAAAATAATCAACTGATATTTTCCTGACAGTTGTGCTGTGCTGTGCTGTAGCTGTGTTGAGCTGGGCTGTGATGTGCTGTGTTGGGCTGTGTTGTGCTTTGCTGTGTTGTGCTATAAGTGTGATGTACTGTGCTATAGCTGTGCTGTCATAGCTGTGCTGTAGCTGGGCTGTGCTGTGCTGTGCTGTGCCTGTGCTGTGCGATAGAGCTTAAAGGAAAAGGAGGGGAACAGGCTGGTGCTCCCTGCTGCACTCTGTCTACACTGGAGTCCCCTCTGCCTCTTTTAACCAAGGAGGAGATTTCACACGTTTGACTGCGAAGGTTAATGAGGAAGCTGCTGGCCAAAGCTCTGTTTAAGTTATTCCATGAGCCATTCTGAGGTGAGCTATTCTATCTATCTGCAGAAGGCCTGTCCTGTTTGTGTTTACATACGTGGGCAATGAGCTGGATCTGAGTTAGCTGTGTGTTTCTTACATTATGGAACTTTCTGTGGGGTGAGATACACTATAGTTTATAAACAAGATCTGTAATAGTGTGCATTTGCATGTGTGTGTGCATATGTGTCTGTGAGTGTGCAGGCGTGTGTGTGTGTGAGCATGTGTGTGCAAGCGTGTGTACGTGTGTGTGCGAGTGTATGTGTGCATGTGTGCGTGTTTGTGTGTGTGTGTGTGTGTGCACGCATGTGTGTATGCGAGCGTGTGTACGTGCAGACACCATATATCTGGAACTGGGTGTCCTCCAGAGGAAAAGCGCTGTGATTGGACAGCGTCGGGGCTTATTTTGAGGTGCAGTCCAGGGAGCTGGGAGAACGTTCTGGAAGGCGGGGGCCACAGGCGCTGGGATCATAGAGCAGGATTTCCCCTCTTCCTACACATTATCAACCCCACAGCCACTTCGGTCTGGAACAGAACGTACTGTACCGAGCTGGAGACGGAGGAGGAGAGCCGGGATCAATATTTAATGCTGGGGGTGGCGGGGGCGAGGAAGGGGGGGGGGGCTTGGCAGCTGTTTCTGGCTCTTACAGAAGACACGGATGTTTCAGTTTAAGGTTTAACCCAGAAATGTGTTCGCTGACAGTTATGTAAAAATCCCGCCAGGGCACTGAAACAGCTCGTTGTATAACAAGCACAGAGACTCGCCAAATGGGAACGGGTGGCTGGGGGGGGGGGGGGGGGCTGGTTTGGGGTTGTGGGGGTGGTTGGGGGGGGTCGTTTCTGTGTCAGTGGGGGGGGGGGGGAGA
Organism: Anguilla anguilla; assembly: GCF_013347855.1. Classification (NCBI taxonomy): domain Eukaryota; kingdom Metazoa; phylum Chordata; class Actinopteri; order Anguilliformes; family Anguillidae; genus Anguilla; species Anguilla anguilla. The sequence goes on along the minus strand of NC_049215.1, from coordinate 36,882,762 downwards.
GGCCTCTTTATTCAGCGCGGTGCGTGATTACCGCTGGCCCGCTGCTCATTGTGAAACGCTTCTAGCGGCTCTGCGCGCTGCCCCCCCCCCCCCCCCCCCCCCCCCCCCCCACATTGTCCCGCGCTGCTGCATCACGCAAAACCATTCGGCTGCCCCAGCACCGCTTCAGCAAGCCGGCCACCAGTGGGACAAAAGAGCCACAATGGGGATGGGGGGTGTGAGTGTGAGTGTGAGTGTGAGTGTGTGTGTGTGTGTGTGTGTGAGTGTCTTTGGTCTGGAAATGAAAAACCTAACTGGTCCTTTTAAGACTTTAGAAATACTGCCTAAACGGATATTTTCTGTCTCAAAAAGAAGAAATATCCAGGAAAAAGGACATCTGGTCAGCCAAAATTGGGTGTCATATCCATAAAAAATTGACTGTGCTCCAAAAAACATGACTTTCAGTGCGTTCTGCTGGAAGCTCCGTCAGGATGGTCCAGTGATGCAGGTGGCAGAGCCCCAGTTGCTCTGGCAACGCCTGAGTTTCTGCTGCTGTTTGTGGAAACTGAGTCCTGCTGGCGATGGCTACTCTACAGGTGAGACAGCTGTCTGTCCCCCAGTCCCTGGTCGCAGTGGGCTGGACTATGAGCATCACTGGCTGACGGCATGATGCCTGGTGAACTAAAAAAAGATCACATGACCCAGAAATCTCACCTCTAAAACCCCAGCCTCCTGCATGCTTCTGTGAATGGCTCAGTGCACCTTTGGAAATGTTACTGACGTGCAATATTTTATTGACTTGAAAATATACTTCAAATCCTGCATCTCTCTTCCTCTCCCTCTCTTTGTCTCTCTCTCTCTCTCTCTCTCTAATGAAAGAGAACTCAGAGACAAATTAGCTGCCGCCCAGTTCCCAAAGTAAATATTAGTTTTCTCTGATTGGTGGATTTGTTGTGATGGCCTAATGAGAGGTTTCATGTTGTGTTTTCTCAGCTGTGGTGAGAGTGGTTTGGTGTGGATGTCAGGTGGCCGATACTGACATCTATCCGCCTAGTCAGCCGCTCAGTTAGTCTCTTTGGCCTGGCGTGTGTGTGTGTGTGTGTGTGACTGTGTGTAAGTGTGTTTGTGTGTGCGCATGTGACTGTGACTGTGTGTAAGTGTGTGTGTGTGTGTGTGTGTGTGTGTTTGTGTGCGTGTGTGTGTGTGTGTGTGTGTGTGTGTGTGTGTGTGTTTGTGTGCGCATGTGACTGTGACTGTGTGTGCGTGTGTGTGTGTGACTGTGTGTAAGTGTGTGTAAGTGTGTGTGTGTGTGTGTGTGTTTGTGTGCGCATGTGACTGTGACTGTGTGTAAGTGTGTGTGTGTGCGTGTGTGTGTGTGACTGTGTGTAAGTGTGTGTGTGTGTGTGTGACTGTGTGTGAACGTGTATTTCTGCAGGTGAACTGCAGCACTGCAGAATAGTCCTCCTCTGCCTCTGCATGTATGAGTGAAGAGGCTGAGCAGGTGTACACAGAGTCAGTCACACTGGGACCCCAGGCTTATCCCTGCAGTGCTTGGGGAGAGCTGCTCTGGGGCAGAGGGCTGTGAGCGCACGCTCAGACTGGATCACTGCATGTGTGGACATAATGAGGATTATAACAGGGATTCCAGCTGAACCAGTCCAAACAGGCACAGAACCACACAGAACCAGTCAAAACAGGGACAGAACCGGTCCAAACAGGCACAGAACTAGTCCAAACAGGCACAGAACCAGTCCAAACAGGGAGAGAACCAGTCCAAACAGGCACAGAACCAGTCCAAACAGGGAGAGAACCAGTCCAAACAGGCACAGAACTAGTCCAAACAGGGAGAGAACCAGTCCAAACAGGCACAGAACCAGTCCAAACAGGCACAGAACCAGTCCAAACAGACACAGAACCAGTCTAAACAGACACAGTCAGTGTATTTTTAAATCTTTTACAGTGTTTTGCTCTCTGAGGTGTTTCCCGTTTCCCGCTACCCACACATAAACACTGCGGCTCACGCGAGAATGCGTGCGGTGTTTACCCAGAATTCCCCTGGGTTCTTCTGTAGAATGGCTCTATAGTGAGCCCGGGGGAGGGGAGGGGGGGGGGGGGGGGGGTCCCATCTGGGAGGCAGGTAAATGGGTCAGACCCTGGAATGCCTGAATTTCCGTTTCATGCTGCACCGTTAAATCCGCTGGTGGAAAATTGAAAACATCCTGCGAGTGTGTGTGTGTGTGTGTGTGCGTGAGTGAGTGTGAGTGTGTGTGAGTGTGTGTGAGTGCGTGTGAGTGCGTGTGCGCGAGTGCGCGAGTGCGCGTGTGTGACTGTGTGCGAGTGGGAGTGGGAGTGTTTGTGCGAGTGGGAGTGTTTGTGTGAGTGTGTGTGCGAGTGTGTGTGAATGTGTGTGTGTGAGTGTGAGTGTGAGTGTGAGTGCGAGTGTGTGTGAGTGTGTGTGTGTTTACACGTGTCACAGCAGCTGCTGGGAGTCTGAGCAGAGCTTCAGCACAAAGCACCTAGTTTTACTGAGCCTGAATCCATCCATTCAGACAATCTGAATCTCTCTCTCTCCATCTCTCTCCTCTCTCTCTCGCTCTCTCCCCCTCTCCTCTATCTCCATCTCTCTCTCTCTCTCCTCTCTCCTCTCTCTATCCATCTCTCTCTCTCTCTCCATCTCTCTCTCCTCTCTCTATCCATCTCTCTCTCTCTCTCTCTTTCCCTGCTTGCCAGGAATAGCAGTGATTTTGGGAGGGTACTCCAACAGCAGCAGCTAGCAGGGCTCCTACTGTAAGCTCCTGCCTACAACACTGCATGTTTGGGCTGGGTCTGTGTATCAGGACCACAGGGTTTATGAGGGGGGACATGGTGGTGCAGCAAGCAGCATACTGAGTTCAAACCCCGACTAAGGGCCTTTCCGTGTGGAGTTTACATGTTTCCACCGGCTACTCCTCCCAGAAAACGTTCTTCACTGAAAGTGTGCCAGGCCTTTTTTCCTAATGTCACAGCTGAGGGTTACTGGCCCAGAGACTGCAGAGCATAAAGCACAGACAGAATATGGGGGAACCTGCTGACTCTGTAAAAAAGGTTTGGACGCTGCTTTATGTCTCAGTTTACCGGCCAGAACTGAACCTGCAAACAGCTGCTGCCTGCCGAGCTCTACCCCATCAGTGATCCTGCAGACGCACGACTACGTTCAGTATTCACATTTACACCAGTTCTGTACGCTCACTGTGCTGGGAGGCAAACATAAAACGGGTTCGGTGCAGGTGTGATGCTTTTTCAGTGAGCAACATATCCCTTAAAATAATGCTTTAAAAAACACTTGAGCAATTGTTGCAGTCCCTTGGCAGATGGACAGGGGAATTGTATTAATCTGAGTCAACCTCCCTCCTCAGTTGCCCTGGTTTATTTTGGGGTAAATTGGTTTTTGGAGCATTTTGGATTGGCACTAGCCTGTGGAGTCCAGGAGCCCTTGTGCCCTCTGCTGTGTCTCAGGTTTTAGGACACTTCTCCATATCTCTTCTCCCGAGTGCCACTGAGCATGAGCAGGCCACACCCCGACTCAGGTAAATTCTCAGGTAAATACTCCGTCTCTCGCTCTGTGCTGCTCCGTCTCTACAGGTGGACAGGACGTGTTGCGTACGCATTGGGGGGAGGCAGTCTCCGTCTCTGCAGAGCTGCCGTTAATAATTAGCCTGTGCCTGAGCTTCAGTGAAGACGCAGACTTTCTTTATCAGATGCAACTTACAACGCGAGCACAAGTGCCAAGATCAGTTCAAAGATCAGCTCTCTCTGTGCTCCTCCTTAATGAGCTGCTGATTGCCTGATTGGCTTCACCTGCCTGTGGCACTACATAAGCCTGCTGTAGCTGAAGAAGGAGAGAGGCTTTTGCTGAGGAGTTTTGTGGCTGGACCCTGCACCATGATGCAGACTTGTGGCTTTATTTATTTCTTTCAATTTTTGTGTGCTGTTGGACAGGGAATGTAGGCGGCACGGTGGTGCAGTGGGTAGCACTGTCACCCCACAGCAAGAAGGTCATCGACTAATTGACAGGCGATTAACAGACGATTGACAAAAGTTAACGAGGAGGACGGTGTCAATATTAAAGCATACACCTGTGTGTATTTTACCTGCAGCATGTGAGCTAGAGAGAGAGTGTGAGGGACTCTGTAGTTCAATGTGCACTTTTTGCTTCTGTTCCAACCCCAGCTGGAGTTTATGGCCTGTGTCTGTGGTTATTACAGTGACAGAAGGCTGAACTAGTGCTGTGTTATTCTTACACAGTAACGGGCTCTTACCCAGAGAGGGTGGCGGGGAGAATGAGTGAGTTATTTATACTAGTGAGTAGTTATTATTATTATTACTGTGTGTGTGTGTAGCGCAGGGGAAGATGGTGGGGGTGGGAAGGGATTCTGGGCTCTTATGTAACGGGTCCCTGTCGGAGAGACCAAACCACGGCAAACCGAGCTCAGAAAGGAACTTCCTGTTGGGTTTGTTGCATAAGGCCTTTTTATTTCACTTTCTGTTCACAGTCAAGTGCTGAGCCTCGTCATTTCAAAAACAGCAGGCTTGTTGTATGAAGGGTCATGATATCGACCAATCAAATGGTAATCGTAATGGTGCCAGTGGCTCTGTTCCCTGGGTACTGACTGCTGATGACCTCACAGCCCTGGTGCTGGCTGATTGGGCCGCTGAAGAGGCCGCTCCATTGTGCCATGGAAAGATCAGCTGACCCTGCACACCAACCTGACCTCTCTGTTCTGCAGCCGCTAACCCCAGCCCCCACCCCCCCCTCCCCGCTGCACGCACGCACGCACTTCCCTGTCACGTCTCCTGTCTGTTCTCCCCCCCACCCCCCCCCCCCCCACCATGTTTGTGTACGTCCCACAGTCATCAGAGCAGCAGAAACCGTCCCCATCGTTTTTCACACAGAGGATCCTCCTCAGACTGCACCCCTGCTCCCTCTCCCTCTGTATCCACCCTCTTTCCTGCTGAACCCAGTTCTGTAGGAGTAATGCTATACCTATAGCTGTGGAAGGGTCGATTTAGCTGTGTAGTGATATTAACCTTTACTTACTATTCTAATTATTTGCTTGTGAGGTTAATTTCCGTTATTGATTATGAATGAGCTTTCTGTGTCTGATATCACACACTTGTGTTATCAGACACACTGAGACTAACACTGATGTTCTCCCTTCATGTGTCTCTGAATTAGAGCATCTGCTAAGTGACTGTAAAGTAGTGCTTTATATAGAGCAGAATAGCATTAGGTTAGCGAGTGCACAGATAATGCAAACAATAGTTTGATTCAAACCTGCATGCCCCACTTCCTTTGGAGTTGATACCTCAGAGTCTGAATGATTAACAGCAGTGCCAGAACTGTCCAATAAGGTGCAGATCGGCTGTCTTACACGCCCCCCCCCCACCCCCCACCCCCCCGGGGGCCTTTAACTGCTCTTTACCCCCGTGAGCATGCTGAAGCACACGCTCATTCCCACAGCTGGCCTTCTGTTACAAACTCAAATATCAATACGAAATACGCATTTACCATAGAGCAGCATCGCTGAATGAGCTGATTTAACCCATTCGTACATAGAGCAGGACTGTGCCGAACTGAAATCCCTTTTCACCACTCTGTCATCCCTCCAGTTTCCCATTGAATTCCCATCACTGAACTCACTCCACTCATGAACTGACATTTAGAGTTGGAGGAGATCCAAGTTTACGGACAGAAACACAAGAGGAGACCGTAACAAACTGACTGAACATGAAACCCTTGCAAACACTACAGTACGTACTGAGGGCACCTGATGTGTGATGTGTCACCGTGTTGGGTGTCACCATTACCGTTAGACTGAGACGCAGACCGGTTGGGTGTTTTGGAAGCCATCGGTGGTTTTGCTCAGAGCTCCAGGGTCACGTTAGTGATGGAATGCTGATGGTCTGGTTGCTGCTGCCAGCTCACGCAGCGCAGAGCGGGGAAGGTCTGGCTGCAGCTGCCAGCTCACACAGCTCACGCAGCGCAGAGCGGGGAAGGTCTGGCTGCAGCTGCCAGCTCACACAGCTCACGCAGCGCAGAGCGGGGAAGGTCTGGCTGCAGCTGCCAGCTCACACAGCTCACGCAGCGCAGAGCGGGGAAGGTCTGGCTGCAGCTGCCAGCTCACACAGCTCACGCAGTGCAGAGTGGGGAAGGTCTGGCTGCAGCTTCCAGCTCACGCAGCACAGAACAGGGAAGGTCTGGCTGTAGCTGCCAGCTCACAAAGCTCACGCAACGCAGAGTGGGGAAGGTCTGGCTGCAGCTGCCAGCTCACGCAGCTCACGCAGTGCAGAGTGAGGAAGGTCTGGCTGCAGCTGCCAGCTCACGCAGCACAGAACAGGGAAGGTCTGGCTGTAGCTGCCAGCTCACAAAGCTCACGCAGCGCAGAGTGGGGAAGGTCTGGCTGCAGCTGCCAGCTCACGTTCCTGTGAGATCTGTCTCACTGCCGTGTGAATTAGAGATTCAGCAGCTGGTTGTGGTGCTTTGGACCTGGGAGGGACGCGCAGCCCAAGTTGGCACTAAAATGGTTTACCGTCAGATGGAAAACTGACCTGGGACATCAGTTTTCTGTCTGACAGCAAGCAACTTGCGTGTTTTTATGAGAACAGCTCAGCTCAAAGAATTGTGGGATAGGCAGACATGGCAATTTTGTTCCAGAATAGTGCACAGTGAATGCACACTTCATACACTACATTTCCAAAAGTACGTGGACACCTGGACATCGCACCCATATGCACATGCTGACCATCTCATTCCAAATCTATGGGCGTTAATATAGAGTTGGACCCCTCTTCGCTGCTGTAACAGCCTCCACTCTTCTGGGAAAGCTTTCCACTAGATTTTGGGACATGGCTGCAGGGATTCGCTTCCATTCAGCCACAAGAGCATTAGTGAGGTCGGGCACTGATGTTGGGCTATAAGGCCTGGTTCGCAGTTGTAATTTCAATTCATGCAGTGGCAGTGTGCTTTACACCACTCCAGCCGACGCTCGACATTGTGCATGGTGATCTTAGGCTTGTGTGTGTGTACGGCTGCTCAGCCATGGAAACCCACTTTATGAAGCTCCTGATGAACAGTTCCTGATCCGACGTTATTTGTGTGGTAGTTAGAAGCCCTAGTGAGTATTATTACCGAGGACAGCTGATTTTTACGCGCTTCAGCGCTTGCTGGTCTCTTTCTCTGAGCTTGTTTACCGCCTCGCGGCTGAGCTGTTGTTGCTCCTAGACATTTCCTCTTCACAATAACAGCACTTACAGGTGACTGGGGCAGCTCTAGCAGGGCAGAAATGTGACTAACTGACTTATTGTAAAGGTTCCAGCCTATGACAGTGTCATATTGAAATTTATTGAGCTCTTCAGTACGACTCATTTGACTGCCAATGTATGTCAATGGAGACTGCATGGCTGTATGTTTGAGTTTATGCACCACTTAGCAATGGGTGTGGCTGAAATAGCCAAAACCACTAATTAGAAGGTGTGTCCACATACTTTTGGGAACGTGTATTTGGAAATAGTGTATTTCATTGCAGTTACTATGTCAATGGGGTTCATTTTCATTAGCAACAGCATTTTCTAATCTTGCATACTCAAAAAACCCACCTGACTACTGCGTGTTGTGACTGTTCAGATGTGACCAAGCCTCAAAGAAACTGTCATAATAGAGCATTATGACGTCATCACTGTGCCAGCCATTTGTCCTAGTGTATAAACTGAAAGCTGCACCAGTGTGCTTACTAGTGTATGGATTTGATAACCCAGCAACACCCCCCCCCCCCCCCCCCCCCCCGCAATGATTTCAAAGCTTATGAAGATGTTTATGGATTAACAGTTTGAGTCTGAAAGAGTGGGGAGAAAAATTACGTGGTGTAGAGGTGAAGTTGTGTTTTGTTTTTTTGCTTCGAAGACGCCCAATTCACATTTTGGCAGAAGAGAGCTTAATCATTGCCAGAGATAATTTCCTTGGAACAATGACCGAGCGCCCACATTTACAACTTACCAGAAAGGCCAGCAGTTTAAAGAGCTGATGCTTTCATAATAAAATATTACTTACACTATTTTCCAGGCTGTGTCACTTGGCATTTTGTGTGAACCCACAAGGCTTAAATTGGCTAACATTTTACATTTTCAGTTGTTCATAAGGTTGAGGTTCTGTATAAAAGCAAACAGATTAGAGCGGGTTAGGGTTAGGGGGTTTTGAAGATGAGGTGCAGAACACTGGGACTTTAAGGCTTGTTAACGGGAATCAGCAATGCCCTCTTTAGTGCTGGGGGCTGGAAGGAGGAGAGAGAGAGAGAGGAGCAGAGAGGAGCCGAGCGAGGGGTGAAGCATCGCACACACACACACACACACACTCACACTCACACTCACACTCACACACACCCTCACACACACACACACACACTCACACTCACACACACACACACACACACTCACACTCACACACACACACTCACACACTCACACTCACACTCACACTCACATACACTCACACTCACACTGACACTCAGACTTACACACACACTCACACACACACACACACTCACACTCACACACACACTCACACTCACACTCTCACACTCACACACTCACACTCACACACACACACACTCACACACTCACACTCACATACACTCACACTGACACACACGCACACACTCACACCGACGCACACGCACGCACTCACACTCACACACACTCACACACTCACACTCACACTCTCACACACACACTCACACACTCACACTCACACTCACACTCACACTCACACTTACACACACACTCACACTCACACTTACACACACACTCACACTGACACACACTTACACACTCACACTCACACTCACACTCACACTCACACTCACACACTCACACTCACATACACTCACACTCACACACACACTCACACTCACACACTCACACTCACACTTACACACACACTCACACACTCATACTCACACTCACATACACTCACACTCACACTCACATACACTCACACTCACACACACACTCACACTTACACACACACTCACACACTCACATACACTCACACTGACACACACACACGCACTCACACTTAAACGCACGCACGCACTCACACTTCCATGCACACACGCACGCACTCACACTTACACGCACACTCACACACTCACACTCACATACACTCACACTGACACGCACGCATGCACTCACACTTAAACGCACGCACGCACTCACACTTCCACACACACATGCACGCACTCACACTTACACGCACTCACACTTATATGCACGCACTCACACTTACACACACACTCACACTCATACTCACACTTACACACGCACTCACACTTACACGCATGCACGCACACTGACACGCACGCACTCACACTTACATGCACGCACACGCATGCACTCACACTCACACTTACACGCACACACACACTTACACGCACTCACACTGACACGCACACACTCACACTTACATACACGCACGCACACTGACACACACTCACACATTCACACTCACTCACACTCACAGTCACACTCACACACACACACACACACTAACACTCACATACACACACACACACTCACTCACACTCACACACACACACACACACACTCTCACACACACACTCACACTCACTCACACTCACACTCACACACACACACTCACACTCACACTCACTCACACTCTCACACATACACTCACACTCTCACACACACACTCACACTCACTCACACACACTCTCACACTCACACTCACACACATACACTCACACTCTCACACACACACTCACACTCACACACATACACTCACACTCTCACACATTCACATACACTCACACACACACACACACTCACACTCACACTCACACACATACACTCACACTCGCTCACACTCACACTCACACACATACACTCACACTCTCACACACACACTCACACTCACTCACACTCACACTCACACACACACACTCACACTCACTCACACTCTCACACATACACCCACACTCTCACACACACACTCACACTCACTCACACACACTCTCACACTCACACTCACACTCACACACATACACTCACACTCTCACACACACACTCACACTCACACTCACACACATACACTCACACTCTCACACATTCACATACACTCACACACACACACACACACACACACACACACTCACACTCACACTCACACTCACTCACACTCACTCACACTCACACACATACACTCACACTCTCACACACACACACTCACACACATACAAGCCCAGTCAAACCAACAAAATGTATTTCAATCTACCCCATGCTCAGGCCCTTTTGGCCTATATTCATGCCCATTGTCTTGCTGCAGTGTAATGGATGTGTTCCATTGTGCACAAAAGCAGGTTATAGAACAGTCAGCAGAGAGGATTCTGGGATGCCCTAGCACGTTTCCTGAGTGGTTGAGCTGAGTGTCATGTTTACGTGCAGACTCCGCTCCTCTACGTGTCCGCTCACCACACGTTACCCCCACAGACACGCACAGTGAGGTAAACAGCCTCTTTCGTTCTGTTACCGCCCCTCAGCGAAAGCAGGAAGCAGCACTCCATCTGGACTCCAGCGGTACTCTCAAATATAACCGCTGATTTGTTCCTCTGACCGCATGAAAGATACTATGGCGTGATCGGTGTTCTCTTCTGCTTTACAAAAAGAGATGATTCATTCCTTCTGTTATTTTTCAAACCAAAAGTAACAGCTTGAACGCTGCACCTTCTTGAACGTAGCTTTTCCAAAGCCGTTTTTAGGCAGAGAAGGCAGTATTTAGGGGGGCTCACTCAACAGCCTTGTGTCAAAACATGATCTGATCTGAGATGATGTTTTCACCAAGGAAAGCCAATCAAAAGCAGCGGATGATTAATTCACCCAATCAGTGTGAAGCGGGCATTACTACCTAAGGGAGTGTAACTAAGGAACTGTGCTCCTCTGTGCAGTAAGAGGAGGTCTGCGCATACTTAGCTCAGTCAAGTACGCGGTCTGCCTGTCAGGCTACCTGAGCTAGGAGCTACCTGAGCTAGGCCCTACCTGAGCTAGGTGCTACCTGAGCTAGGAAATACCTGGGCTAGGTGCGACCTGAGCTAGGAACTACCTGAGCAGGTACGCCTGAAACACTGCTGGTAAACAAACCGCCCACAGGACTCACCACAGGTGTGAGTAACACCAACGTGCCATTCCTAGGGTTTGGAATGCCTTCCCTGCCTCCATGTGTGTCAAACTCGGCACAGCCAAAACCCGGACTGCGCTCTTTTCCTAGAAAGCATCTCTGCCTGCCCTCTCTGGGTAAACACCCGCTGAAACCAGTTTAAACTGGCGGAGCATTTCCAGGAATCATGAGGCAGAATCCGAGGCGGTGACTCACGCGCATCTGAGGTAAATAACTGGCTGGCTCGGCTCTCCAGCGTGCAGTGTCTCCTGGGGGGTCACACGGTGTCTGACGCAGGACTGCTCTCCGCCCCGCGCTGCTCAGGTGGGGGGGAGGGGTTACCTGTAATGCAGTCAAACTGGAGCATGGTTCGATGGGTCAATAGGGCGGGGAATCCCAGGGAATCCCCTAAAAGTCCTGCGTCCTATTTACATTTATCTAACTTCGACTTACAGTCAACGGTTCTGCATTCTTACTGCATTCTTACTGCATTGTCTGCATTGTTACTCAGTTAATCTCAGCCTTTAGAGAAGCTGTCCGGATGGGGAAGTTCTTTCTGCACATAAAGCTGAGGACCCCCACCTCTAAAAGCCCTGCACAAGAGCTCACACTTATACCCCCCCCCAAAGAAACCTGCACTAGAGTTCACACTTATACCCCCCCCCAAAGAAACCTGCACAAGAGCGCACACTTATACCCCCCCCAAAAAAACCTGCACTAGAGTTCACACTTATACCCCCCCAAAGAAACCTGCACTAGAGCTCACACTTATACCCCCCCCCAAAGAAACCTGCACTAGAGCTCACATTTACACCCCCCCCAAAGAAACCTGCACTAGAGCTCACACTTATACCCCCCCCCCAAAGAAACCTGCACTAGAGCTCACATTTACACCCCCCCCAAAGAAACCTGCAGTAGAGCTCACACTTATACCCCCCCAAAGAAACCTGCACTAGAGCTCACACTTATACCTCCCCCCCAAAGAAACCTGCACTAGAGCTCACACTTATACCCCCCCAAAGAAACCTGCACTAGAGCTCACACTTATACCCCCCCAAAGAAACCTGCACTAGAGCTCACACTTATACCCTCCCAAAGAAACCTGCACTAGAGCTCACACTTATACCGCCCCAAAGAAACCTGCACTAGAGCTCACACTTATACCCTCCCAAAGAAACCTGCACTAGAGCTCACACTTATACCCCCCCAAAGAAACCTGCACTAGAGCTCACACTTATACCCTCCCAAAGAAACCTGCACTAGAGCTCACACTTATACCCCCCCAAAGAAACTTGCACTAGAGCTCACACTTATACCCCCCCCAAAGAAACCTGCACTAGAGCTCACATTTACACCCCCCCCAAAGAAACCTGCACTAGAGCTCACACTCATACCCCCCCAAAGAAACCTGCACTAGAGCTCACACTTATACCCGCCCAAAGAAACCTGCACTGGAGCTCACACTCATACCCCCCCAAAGAAACCTGCACTAGAGCTCACACTTATACCCGCCCAAAGAAACCTGCACTGGAGCTCACACTCATACCCCCCCCCCCCCCCCCCCCCCCACAGCACAATGTAATACAGCTGATCACGCCCGTTAGTCGTCTCTCGATTATGTAACAACCGCGCGGTGGAACTGGCAAGCTGAACCTGCGTGGTTTCGTTGGAAATGGCCCCTCCCTACCCTACCCCCCCCCCCCCCACCTCGCTCTGCCAAACGCCTCAGATGCTGGTGTGACATCGCAGGATTGCTGATAAGACAAAAGCCTGTTTGTGTCTAAATTGCTTTTGGACAAGGGCCTGAACTTCCCAGCATTCGATTGAAATAAACAAGCCTGGCTGCCTGTGCCAACAGCGACCCCTGTTGTACATGTCAGCAACTACAACCACAGCTCTAACATTCCTTTGCCAAGATCTGATAAGAACCTCTTAGCAACTGTAGTCCACTTAATACACACAGAGAGACACACACATATATATACATACAAACATGCACCCACACACACACTGTTTTCCAGCTATGTGCATACATATATATGTATATATACAGCTGGAAAATGGGATGCTAATTTATTTATTGTTTCTTAACAATTACTCCATTTTGATTTCTTAAAATACAGTATTACAAAGCTGTACATCAGTTCCAGATGTTTATCACTAAAGCACCTCATGTAATGTTTTTTGATCTCTCAAGGCTAATGAGGTGTTTGTGGTGAAATGAGTGGTTTTGTGTTCCCAGAAGCAGTACGAATGCTAACCTTACACCGCTGTCTACTCGGGGAAAAAGCCTCCCATATGTGATGGGTGGCGTGTTTATATTGCTTACAACAAAGCAATGCAGCAGAACTCCGCTCTTCAGAATACTTCTGTTTTGCTCACAGAAGCTGCATTTGCTTTATACTATCTCCCCCTGGTGTCCACTTCTAGTCACTGCAACTACATTTCAAAACAAAACACCTAGAAAAGGCGCTTAAAAAATAAAATATAGATTTAAGAATGATTAAAAACATGATTTATTGCCATTATATACAAATATTTCACCAAAAATACACAGCATGAACAGACATTTATTTATGAATACATTTATCAATGTGAATAGCATCTGTAAACTAGCAACTGACTATAGCTAGGATTCAACCCTTGAATTTGTCCTTGAATTTGACCAATCAAAAACAAGAGTGATCTTTTTGTCATTCCTCACAGATATTAATTTAGTAATTTGCCAAACTAACTTAACCAACAGTTGGGAAGAAAAGGTGCAAATACTTCCACAGCAAAGGTGAAGTGAAAATGTTGATACTGAACTCCTAACTCTTGGCTCAGCCGACTGCAGAGCATCACAATCATCCCAGCAGGACCACACGGAGACTTTAGACTGAGCAGACTGATGCCTCCCAGTGTCCCCTTAAACCAGCCCTGTCCCCTTAAACCTGCCCTGTCCCCCTTAAACCTGCCCTGTCCCCCTTCAACCTGCCATACCCTTAAACCAGCCCTGTCCCCTTAAACCTGCCCTGTCCCCCTTAAACCTGCCCTGTCCCCCTTAAACCTGCCGTACCCTTAAACCAGCCCTGTCCCCTTAAACCTGCCCTGTCCCCCTTAAACCTGACCTGTCCTCTTACACATTCACCCTGCCCATTACAGAGCCTTACTGGATCCCTCCCTTTACAGACCCTTACTGGATCCCTTCCTTTACAGAGCCTTACTGGATCCCTTCCTTTACAGAGCCTTACTGGATCCCTCCCTTTACAGAGCCTTACTGGATCCCTTCCTTTACAGAGCTTTACTGGATCCCTCCCTTTACAGAGCCTTACTGGATCCCTTTCTTTACAGAGCCTTACTGGATCCCTTCCTTTACAGAGCCTTACTGGATCCCTCCCTTTACAGAGCCTTGCTGGATCCCTCCATTTACAGAGCCTTACTGGATCCCTTCCTTTACAGAGCCTTACTGGATCCCTCCCTTTACAGAGCCTGGATCCCTTGCTGTACATTATGTTACCTTAATACCATTTCGCAATGCCAACATTCTTATCGAGAGCAACTTGCACAACCTTGCACAACAACTTTTTTAAAGCATCCATTTATACAGCTTGATATTTATTGAAGCAATGCGGGTTAAGTACCTGGCTCAAGGGTACAACAGCAGCATCCTACCAGGGAATCAAACTGCCAACCTTCATGTTACAACCCCAGGTCCCTTACATTATTACATTACACTATTTTGCTATAATGAAGGGCTTTACGAGACCAGAAACCTCTCATCATTGTAAAATAAGAACAATAATAACTTTTTTAAAATCTCCATCTAAAGCTTAAAAAAGGGTTATCTAGCACAGTCAAAATCCAAAGAATGTTTAATTTTTTTAAATAACTAAAATGAACTCAATTGTATAACTGATGACTGGTCCTTTGGCCGTTGATGTTGAGTGAAGTCCAGTGGCCATGTGACCAGTGACCTCACAGAGGGCTGTTATTGGGCTCCTTTATCCACAGGAAGCCGATCTGCGTGCCGAAGTGGTTTCCATCGCGGACGTGGGAGAAAAATTGTTCGGGGTGGCAGGCAGTGCACAGGGTGAGGTTGGGCCTGTCACTCACACGGTCGTCCTGGATGTGATGGGGGAGGAGGCCACCTTGCTGGAGTAAAATTCTGGGGAGTAAAAGTTTTCATTTTAGTAGAACAAATAGTAAAAATAATTTGACTATCATATGTTCCTTAGTCAAAAATTAGCTTTGCTATGGAAACGCAAATGTAGATTTTCAACCTTCCATCTTTCAACCCTTGTATTCAGGTTGTGTCAAATTGACCCATCATAAACTTTTAGTAAAGAAGAATCATGCTTTTTGAGAGATTAATTTCTTAACCAGTGACTAAGCTCTAAATTTGGTTCTTGTTTTGTGTTTGCATCGTTCCTTTGGACTCAAAGTCCCAGCATTACTAGCGATATGGGGATTCAGCCCATTCAGTAGGGCCCAGCCTTTACCTCGTGGCCAGTCTGATGTCGATGTGTGGCTTTGCTGACCCTCTGCCCCTGACACAGGATGGGTCGATAGAGTGAAATTGTTCGGCCGACTCCTTGTCCAATGAAAAGCAGCAGGGTCCGACGGACGGGCCAATCACAGCGACGATGTCGGTCACCTTGCTGCCAAACTCTGTCACCATGGCGCTGACCGTTGCCATGGCAATCCCCATTAAGGTACCTTTCCACCCTGGATACATCAGATTAGGAACAGGACACGAACTCTGTTAAACTGTTTAAGAGGCAGCAAGCCTCGCCTGTTGGCTGGAGACGTGGTTCTTTTGGCACACCAGGCTAAGTGCTGCTGGCTGGCAGGATAAACAGAAGCACTGCAGGGGCAAACCTAGCAGGCGCAGGCGCAGCTGAGCTTAATGTGAAGAATCTCTGGACATCGACCCCAGCTGCATCTGCACTGCAGTAAGAACTACCTCATTAAACGGACGGAGTGTAGCACAGTGGGTAAGGAACTGGGCTTGTACCCGAAAGGTCGCAGGTTCGATTCCTGGGTAGGACACTGCCGTTGTACCCTTGAGCAAGGTACTTAACCGAAATTGCTTCAGTATATATCCAGCTGTATAAATGGATACAATGTAAAAAGTTGTGTAAGTCGCTCTGGATAAGAGTGTCTGCTAAATACCTGTAATGTAATGTAATGTAATTAAAGTCTCTGTTCAGGTCTAAAGTCTTTCAATGAATTGCCACAGTTTAGTCCATTTTCCCTGTTATAGACTGCTTGCCTCACAGATGGCAGGAACGCAGCATATAAACGCAGATAAATATCTGCACTGATTCCCACGCAGTAGAAACGTGTGTCATTGCTTTTAAAACCACCGTGTCGGACAAACAGACCAAATGAGAGCAGCATCTGGCTGAATGGCCATTTTAAGCCTTAATCAGCAGAGGTTTTATCATCAGGCCCAAAATAAACCCAGCGCCAAGACTCTTCCTGTTCCTCCTGGAACATAGCCTCAGCCCCCTGCTCAGCAGACAAACGACTCAGGACCCACTCCTCTGCACCTGCCTGTACTGCACACGCCCCAAAGGCAGGTAATATCACACGCATTCTACTTACTGGAGCTGCCAGTACTGAGCCAATGATGGGCACCACACCGCATCACAGCATCTCCAGCGTTTCCTCCTCCTCACTATAATTTTGTATTACTGCCGACTTACAGAACTGCTGATAACTAAGATCAGATTTTTTAGGCATGGGTGAAGATTGAGAAATGCGTGATACTGACTTCAGGCAAAACTGCTAAGATCTAAATTCCACAGACTGGATTCCATAGCTGACAACCAATTCTGACTTCCTGAAAAGGCCAAACAGGAAGAGAGTGTGGAAAGAGCTCATTACACGCTCACACCTTCTCACCCGATCCTGGTCGGACACCGACTCTGTCTCAGAGTGTCCACGCTGTGTTTTTAACAGGCAGAACACACGGTGAACAGCAAAGTAAAAAACCCTAATAAACACTCCCTACAACCCTAATACACACTCCCTACAACCCTAATACACACTCCCTACAACCCTAATAAACACTCCCTACAACCCTAATAAACACTCCCTACAACCCTAATACACACTCCCTACAACCCTAATAAACACTCCCTACAACCCTAATACACACTCCCTACAACCCTAATACACACTCCCTACAACCCTAATACACACTCCCTACAACGCTGGGCTTTTGGTACCATTTGAGTCACGGTGGCCACCCCTGGAATGCTGATAGTTTTTGTGAACAAGCCAGTAAGCGGTAGCTAATTTTATGCACGTACACTACAGTGGATTTTGTGATCACTGTTGGGACACCGTTCACTTCTGACACAGTTCTAGCTGTGACATCACTTCTGACGCAGTTCTAGCTGTGACATCACTTCTGATGCAGTTCTAACTGTGACATCACTTCTGACACAGTTCTAGCTGTGACATCACTTCTGACGCAGTTCTAGCTGTGACATCACTTCTGACGCAGTTCTAGCTGTGACATCACTTCTGACACAGTTCTAGCTGTGACATCACTTCTGACGCAGTTCTAGCTGTGACATCACTTCTGAAGGAGTACCTGCGTGGGCCACGCCGATGACCTTGGCCACGGGGTCGGTGAAAAGCAGGGGCATGCAGTCCGCGCCAGGCGCCGCGATGACCACGCCCGCTCGGTTGGTCACGATCCCGTCGTAGCTGCTCGGTGGCGGCTTGCCCATCACCCACACGTCGCTGGCGTGGTCTGTCTGGGGGGGGGGGGGGGGGGGGGGGGGTTGATGCACATTCATACAGACTAAAGACCCGCCTCTTCAGATTGCATCAAGGCTCCCCTGACCCCCCCTGATGCTGTAGCTTTGTAAAGATGGCTTATCTGTCTAGTAGTACTTTCTTTAGTCATAATACAAACAGTTTATGTTAACATTGTCACGCTTATTGATTATGAATAGGCCTCTGTGCCTTCTGCGTGCTTCCGTGTTTTCATATTCTTGACAGTAACACTAATGTTCTCCGCTACTGTAGGTCGCTCTCGATAATAAAATCTGTCCAGTCACTGTAATGCAATCTGAATCCTCCAGAGGGAGCGCTCACACCGTGCCCACAGGGAGACAGGCTCAAAAATTCCCCCGCCAAACTGGCTTTGCCAAGAAAGTGTAACGCCTGCATTCATTTACTCGACAGTCGATTTAATCTCAACCTAAATGTCAGGACACAATACCACTGGAACTTCCAGCGCTTGTGTGCGTCTCTTCACACATGGAACTTACCTTTATGAGGTGGAACTTACCTTTATGAGGTGGAACTTCTCGGGGTCGAAGCCAGCGTGAAGGCCCAGGCGACGCAGGTTTTCGGCGACGACGGCCTTGGGGTCCCGTCGGCGTGAGCTGCAGAAGAGGTTTGAGCGCGCTGAGGGAGGGGATGCAGGACACCCCCCCGGTCCTGGTGGTGAAACCGTGGGAGAAGCAGTCTGCAGCACAGTGGGCCACAATAAGCCATTAACAGCGCTGCACACGTACACATCACACCCCCCCCCCCCCCCCCCACAGGGGGTGGACAAAATAATGTTAACTCCTAACAGTACGTGTGCACATCAAGTAACTGATAAGGTGGTAAGGCAGCCCCTCAGTTTCAGACACCCATGGACCCATGTGGGAAACATCAAATGGCCCCAATGTTATGTTATATTGGGTGGGATTATGCCACCCCCTCCCTCCCAAAAAAAGATCACAAAGAAAATTTCCTGTTTGTTGTCGCCCCCACAGTTGAAATGAGATGTAGGTCCTTTCAGACAGGTACTGCTAATTGCCATTTAACTTAATACGGCTCACCTGCACAGGTGCCGTTGTCTGTGAGTTAATTAGCCCGAAGCGAACAGAGCTTTTTCATGTGGTGTTTCGTCTTTGTCCAACCCCCGTAAATCAACACACTGCAACCACGAAGAGAAACAGAAACGCCCCCCAACCCACCTGATATTAACGAGGACCGAAGGACAGAGATCTCCCCTTTCAGGACCGGCAGCTGGCGTACGAAAATGGCGACCTGCTCCTCAACCTGGGCGTCGGTGGGGGCTTCCGCGGCGTTGGACGGGCACTCGTCGAAGACCGCGGCGTACTCAAAGGTGTACAGCGCGGTGAACAGGCGCTCCTGGTAGGCCTTCAGTTCAGCTATCCTCCGGGTGGATGTTAGGACCAGAACAGCGCTCTGGTCGAGCTCATCCACTGCTTGTTTGAAGTAGTACAGCGAGGCGGCCACAGAACCGTGCTCCAATACGCAAGTAATTTCATTCATTTGTGTGAGCTCTTGTAGTTGGGCTCGCGTAGTATCTCTTGGGCTGCTCGTATTATTTTGGTCATGCGTTTGAAGCATAAAATACACACGTTCGTACTTCCTTTCGCCTATGAAAGTTGCTGCCGTCTTGACGCGTTTCTGCAGACAGACATTGTACTGGAGACAATGACTGTGAAAGAGGTCCACTATCACTACAGCCGACATTTCGTCTCTGCAAAATGGTGCAATACGTTTTGTAAATAAAGTGGTAGCTATTTTGATAGCCTATGTATACGCTTCAACAGCCTAAGTAAATTCACGTAGCCTAAAGAGTCAAACTTTCAACAAATCAAATTTGTAGCCTAATCACGGAGTTAGCCAATATAGTTTAATGTAGCCTATTAAACTGCAAAAAAATTATTTTGCGTAGCTTACCTAGCAGCGGTAACCCGTGGGCTATTATATGATTTCACTTTTTAACGCTTGGCACCGTGATCTGTGCTCCAAATTACATGCACTTGAACCGCGATGAAAATACTCAGGTCTGGAGCTAGTTTTGGAGTTTAAATAGCGAGAGCTAGCCAGTGGTTTGACATGTTTAGGTTTAGGCATGTGATTCCCATTCAAACACGAAAGGTCAGGTAAATTCCGCAACCCTAGAAACTCCGGCTGCAGGTTGTCGACTGCTTCCTGGTTTGTGACGGCTGAACGCGTGAAATCGAAGTAGGGTTTTCCAGTTCATATTTTCTGACTGTACTTTTGCACCGTGCACGTGTTCATGCATCACATGCCGTCAAAACGTCAGTGGTCATCAACGTCAGCATTTTTACAAACGGCAAAATTGCTGCATAGAAAACATGTAATCGCACTGTAGAATCAAACTATGCTGAAGCAATACATCCTTTATTTAAATGGCAACATTTTGTTTCCGACAGAAAGTTAACATGAAACTAGACACGAAAACGGACGAAACACACGCCAGTTTTAGTCACTTGGCCTAATACTTTGGATCGATTCATTTCATTGTATCTCTGAAAACACTGGGGAAAAAAATTCAAAACAATTAGAATTCTCCTGGGGTTCCCTCTTGGATTTGTAGGCGCCTCCTGAGGTCAGCTGCTTCCTGCTCCAGCCAGCAGATGTCCCCGGTGAGTTGCCTGTGATTGGACTGCGCTTTGTGCAACTGAGAGCGCATGCGCCTCAGGATGGCTTCACACCGTTCTGAATCTAAGACGCGAGCAAAACACGAGACTGTCAAGACGAATTCCTCAGCAAGACGACGTTTACATTTACATCATGGGCATTTATTAGACGCTTTGATCCAGAGTGTCTTGCACATTAAGCTGGACATTTACGGATGTAGTTCACGTGAAGTACCTGGCTGAAGGGTACAATGGCTGTGCTCCACCTGGGAATCGACCCCAAAACCTACCACCTTTCAACTTCCCTAACCTTCATGCTAATCTGTTATTTGTGACAAACGATCAAATTCAATACAGCAGAAAGAAGTAGAGGTTTGCAAAATCCTGAACACCTATTATTATTATTAGTATTAATTTTCTGAAAAGGACTATTCTTTGAGAGAAGCTCCGCACTAATGGATAGCAGGCTGGTACTGCAGTTACGCCATATCGAAAGATCCCAATTTCCTCTATGAAAATTCTGCCGCTCGCATTGTTTAGATGCATGAAATGCAGACTCTTTTTGAAAATTTTCATTTAAATGTTTTCCTAGTCAAAGTGCCAGAATTAAAAAATAATAGTAAATTGTTTTAAAAATGTCTGACCTCAATGTCCTCTCTCAGCTGCATGTGGGTCTCCTGTTCCTTCACCAGCAGCTGTGTTTTACTGAAAACCACCTCCTTCACGGCAGATATCTGCACCCTCAGCTCATCAACTTCTTTCTGCCAACATTTAAATCAGTAAAGTCAGACGGATGTTTTCCACAAATGGTTTCGCACTATTTCATCTTATTATACGTTTACTAAAGGGAGCTCCATAGTGTTTGGCACAATGACATTTTTTTTTCGTGATTTGGCTCTGTACCCCACAATTTTAGATTTGCAATCAAACAATTTGCATGTAGTTAAAGTGTAGATGAAGCTCAAAGGGTATAAGCATTTTCAGTATCTAGGCTTTATTGTAGGCTGAGAAATATGGAGAAAAAAAATCAATCATTTACAACATAAAGACGAAAGCACTGGTGAGCTCAGTAATCGCAAAGGGCCTGGTAGGCTTAGGAAGAGCTCTACAGTTTGAAACCACATTCATTTTTTATAGAGTACAGATCCAAATCAAGAAAAAATTCCAGTGGTTATGATTTACATGTGTGTTATTTGACCATTTCAGTGAGCAGAACAAATTATTCCACTGTAAACAAGGCAGATGGAACAGATTAGGCAGCAGTGGCTTGTGGATATTCTTGTGGATGTGTATTTTCTCTGTCTACATATCACCTGGTTGCATGGCTGAATGTTTATCTGCGATTCAGATCTGATACCACTGCATATAAGTACAACTGCAAAATCCCTCAAAGAATTCAGACCTGCAGTCTTTTCATTCTTGTTCGTAAAACCCCTTTGATCACTAAATGAAGTACCCCCACCTGTGCCTGCTTCATGGCATTTCCCTCTGGATTCTCAAGGTCTGCCAGCAGTCTCTCTCTCTCCGCTTTTCGCTGGTTTATCAGCCCTCTCTTCTCCACCAGCTCCCTGTGAACTGCGCTTTGGCTTTCTTGCATCAAGATGGCCGTCTTGTGCGTTTCCATTTTATCCCGGTACATGTTGTATCTCTTGAGCATCAGCTGAAAGTTATCCGCCTCTTCCTCTATTTTGTGCTGAAGCTTAATGTTTTGCAGGTAAATTGCTTGTGAAGCTGACTCCAGATCACTGGCACGCAGTTGCAGTTGCATCATTTCGTCGGAAAGGCTCTGAATTGCCCTCTCTGTAGCGTTTAACTCAAGCTGTGTGGCCTCACGACTCTTCTCTACTTTCAAACACGTAGCCTGTTGGAGGAAAGAATTAAGTTTGCTTTAAACGCTACCGCAAAATGTAATATTTATTGTGTTAACATTGAATATTTATTCAAAGCTGATTTTTAATTACTATGAGAGTGAGAACTTCATAGGCTAACTACTGTAAATGGTTCCACTGATAAAAGTTTGACAATACAAATGTATTTTCCACTTGTGCAACTCAAGTTATTTTCCCATCACAAATAGTTTTCTCAGGGGACGTCTAAATACATAGCCATGTACAGAGTGAGAGCTATTTGAGTAAACAGATTTTCTGATGAATAAACACAGCTTTGTTTCAGAAACTTCACACGGCGATGTTTATTCCAGTTTATGATGAAGTATTTATGAAATACCTGCAGGCCACAGAGAATTTCCCTGTTCCTCTTCAGCTCAATGTCCCGGGCTTCATCCTGTTGAGTCGCTTCCTCTAAAGTTTCCGATAGACAGAACTGGTGTCGTTCCCCTTCTGTAAAGAAACGGTATGTGCGCAGGTAGCTGATAAAGACGGAACAATACATACTAGGTCATCAACCATTCCGTACGCAGGTGCGATGCATGGTACAACGGCTAGTTAAATTTTCAAAGGGTATCTGTTAACTAGCTAACTTGCTAATGCTAGGTAAATAGCTGTTCTTCCATTTATGTGTCAGCAATAATGAAGAACAGGTCAAATCTTTCGACCCTGAATGTAGACTATTAGGGCTACAAAGCTCATTGTTGGGATTCCCTTAAAGTGTATCTAGCCAACTATTAGACCCATCACTTAACCAACAGGCGAATCTGTTGTAGGCTAACTAACTTAACAAATACGTGCTAGATATAGCTACTGGCGCAGTAGTGCTGCTTCTTAATTTGTGGACAGATCGTCGATAGGGCCTGCGACTGCGACAAGTTGTTTCCCCTAACGTTAGCTTTAGCGAACATAGGCTATTCTGGTCAGGACTATTCTGGTAAAATGAAGTTAAATTCAATTAGCATTATAGTCCCGATAATATTATTAAGTGTACTTCCATTTATTAGTAGTCAATACCCTCTGTGTTCGCGGCCATATCGCCGAGCCAGTCGTAACTCCTGACGCACGCGCGTACCTTAGGCCGACTTGCCTTTCACGTGACAGGAAAGTTAATAAAGAAGAGAACTTTAAACAACGTTCACTAAATGTAGCCTACTACAGATATTATTTTTCATGGGCTAATTATCAGTTAGATTGCAAATTATTCAACTCCTAAAATAAGGGTTCACCAACCTAGAAAAACAGCCTAATGACACCCAGTTAGTATACAGAATACATTTTACCAAATGGAAACCAGACGTACATATAGCACTCATTACGGGAGCATCCAGGGACACTTTAACAGTAGGACTAAAACTAACCTAATGGCAAAATATGCTAAAGGTAAGAAGAGGACAAGTAAGTCTCTGAACGACTTCCGATAACCAATTATTACCTCATCTCAGAGGTGAATTCAAAATGCATAGTGAAGAATGGGTGCGTGGGCGAGGGGGGGGGGGGGGACTCTTCACTTTCTGAGCGTGTTACTTTAGTAACAAAAGGTTCAATTAAACTTCCTAAGTACCAAGGCCTAGGTCCATGACTGAGTCTGAGAGTCTGTACTGGAAAGTACAGAGCCAAAGCCTTGAGAACTGTCACCACTAATAACTCCACTTCCTGGTTTCCCTTCGTCTTGGTAAAAGCAGCTGTCCTGTGGAGATCGCCTCTTTAGACATGGGAACTTTGCTTGAGTGACTGTTTCCCACTTTATGCCAGCCCAGATTTCATTATAGAACTTGCTTTAGAACATTTAAATTATTTAAATTTATTATTATTTTTATTTATCTAAAAACATTCTTGTCATGAAAGCTTCACATGCTTCCGTATTTATTGGTATTTTGCATTTGTTACGACTGTATGTAAACTTTATTTAATATTTCAATTAACACACTTTTTTCATTAAAATTCTCATACTAGTATCAAGGAATTCAAATTTCAGAGCTGAATTGTTGAATTTTTTATATGCATTTAAGACAAGGTGGGGCATGCAATAAGTAAAAGTATGCATCATTTAAAATAATTTTTATATTGATTAAATTAGTGAATTTAATAGTAATGACACTTGCTTCATTTCAGCATTTCTGTATCTGTATCTGCAACCTCCTGTAGTGTGTCACTGCAGGGAGAGTCAGGCGTGATCTTCTGAAGGGACATTGGAGAGATTACTTTACTACCTTCTTTAAGTTCCAGACGATTTATTTCTAGAGATTTAAGGGGAGAAATGTAACGCCTAGTGCACGAAACACAACTGCTTTCTTCAGCGGCGGACCGAAGAGCGCAGAGTCGATGTCATCAGTGATGTCAGAGGCTTCCTGTGCCTTGCACGTGACCCAGTTTTATTAGGACGGAATACAAAGAAGCGGAACTTCACCCGAATGTATTACACCTGAGAAATATACGCTATTCCGTCAACTTCTTTGACATGAACATTTGAATTTTTTTAAACGTAATTGAGAAATTGAAGCAGTAGGCTAACTAATACTTCCCCTGACAGTTTTGTGTATTTATTTATCCTTTGTTTTACCTAAGGAGTCCCTTTGAAATTAATATTTCTTTTAAAAGGATGTCCTGGCCCAGAGACCGTGAGCTGTACAATGAGTAAGAACAGGACAAGACTGCATTCAAACAAAAAAATAACTGACACTTAGAATTAGAAATATACACACTCCTTAGTCAGTGTTTTGAATCAAGTTTTTGAATTCAGCCAAAGTAACAGGTTATTCATGTTTAGTTTTTGTAGCGTGCTCCATGACATGACATGCTATCTTTATTTCCTCCGCAACTACCCAAATTCACCAGTAGAGGGGGTAATGTCCTCAGGTAATCTTCATTCTGTTGAAGCAACTCATGATCTCTCCTACTTTCACAGAGCCATACTTTGGTAGAGACTGAATATTAAAATGCGATTCTGAACCAAAGAATCTCCTTTTATATCGGCTATTCGGGCTGGTCAACTCTGTCCCCTTATTTCCCCGAGGCTTAAAATGTTTGACTATTTGTGTTTTAATGGCCTTTAACAGGCCCTAGAATGCAACATTTGAAGATGATATGAATGTTATCAAAGTAAATACAGTGTGGAGCGCAATATTGGGACAATAAGATATTTCCGTAATGGTGTATGGAAATAGGTATGCTCCTAAACTTGGGAAATGTGACGATGGCATTATCCTTCCACGGTATCTTAGTGTGCACAGTATGATTATTATAGAAGATGCATTTCAATGATCCCATTTCCTTTATATGGAATGCCTTTCGGAAAGTTATCAAACTGGACCCATAAAATTGTTTCTTGGTATACATGAGTAATTCTGTTGGTTTCGGCAATGAAATTTTGAAAGTTTTTCAAGCCTGAGAGATTTTCATCCAGAACTCAAACATCACTGCATACTCAGTACGGATGTGCTTCTTTCTGAAATGGCCTAATGTAAGCTATTTAAATAGGTAAACATTGTATTTCGTTCTGATGTTTGCAAGTTAGTCATTTTAGTGCAGGTAGATTCCGTTTGGATGTGGACCACACAAATCATACCAAAATACACCATGTGACCTTAGTCGAGGACAAATGGAAAGTTCAACCAGCTGTCATAAAATGCAAACTGCTTTGGAAAGATGACCAGTTTCAGCAATCGCACACTAACATACTATTAGGCCAATGTTATTAATAATTCACCAATAAAGTTCAACAGAATTGTCATAATTGGTATTCTCACCTTTCGGTTTTAAAATATTGTTTGCACTTGGGTAGAGGCTGAATATAAAAATACAGTTATGAACCAAACAACCTTTTTGTTATCGGTTATTCGTGAAGGTCAGTTCGGTCCCCTTATTTCCCCGAGGCTTAAAATGTGTATTTTATGTTTAGAGGATTTACTGAACATGTAAAATTTACCGTGCCTAGCGAGGCGCTCGAATCCATTCAATAGGCTCTTAAATTTCGGCTTGAAGAAGAGGCAACGTTGACAACTAATGCGTACGGTGTTCCAAAACAAATTTACAAAGGCTATATCCGATTTGATGGACGAACCTGCTCGTATGTAGGCTATAAAAATATACGGAACTCTCGTGCTTTGATAGGCTATAGCCCTGTTTAGTTTAGGCTACATGTTAGACGTAGCCTATAGACTGCGTTCGTGCATTGCACTATGCCTGGAATCTAGGCTGAGCAATGATTGCACTGGTGAAGACAAAGGCTGCACACTCCTGGCATCTCCGCTACAACAGTTTATTAGAAAGCGCAAAGAAAGAAAGAATGACCTGATGCATTTTGTAACGTCCTTAAACTAGAAACTCCGAAGGACCACATTCTCTTGTCCCTTTCAGTCTACATATAAAACAATTTTCGATTTTCCAAAATCATTTAGCTTGCACCAATTTTAAACGCGCTGGTAAGACGGGGTTTCCATTAAATTAACATGCACTGGTGTGTGATCAGTTGGTGCTCGACTTTCATATATAAGGCAATGTCGCGCAGCTTGCCGGGCGTGTTACGCACCTGGAATGTCCCTGCATATTTCAGGAGGCCGTCGCCAGCCGCGGGGTCGTGCACGATGATCCGTGTCGCGCGCCTCAGTCGGTCATAGACGACTGAAATGAGAAGCGCCTAGCTACGGAGCGGAGGGACGTTAGACGGCAACAACGGTCTCGTTTTTTTCGAGTGAAGTGAAGGAATACATTTTATAACTGACAGCAGTATACGCGTGGTTCATTTGGGAAATTCCGAAAACGTCTACTTATCGGTAAGAAGCTGTTAAGTGTAATTTCTTTTTCTGCGGTTGTGTTTACGTTTTCCGGGTATGTATAGGCTAACCGAATCCCTATTCTATCGGCGGCTCTGCCAATGACACCGTATACGCGCAGCGAGGGAAGACTTAAAAGGACGGGACACCCCAATCTTTATATGCCGAAGGGAAATGGACTAATTTTTTATTAAGCAGGCACAAAACATAATGTAGGCTGCTTTCAGCACGTCTTGCACGAGTATAATACATTCACTTTTGTGTTAGATTAGACAATGCAAAAGTGGATATCAAAGCGAACAAATGATAGACACAATGTGAATACAACTGCCAATTCGCGCATATTTTTTCTTACATTCACATTGTCTTGTAGAAGTGAATGCATTTGCAAGAATGAACATTGTAGTCGGCCTCTAAAAATTTAATTGGTCAGATCGGCACTTACCTGAATCGGCTACTTCAGATCAGTAATATTGTGCAGATGGTTTTGCGCAAAGTTTAATATTTAGTAGACTAGAAAGAATGTCGTTATAAATGACAGAACTGCGAAAGTGTACCAATATTTCCCATAAATTTATAAGACTTTAAAAAATGTATTGCTTTATAATCTGAATGTAGTTACCTGAGAGGTATTTAGCAGATCAAAAAAAGTCTAAAAAATAAATGACATTTTCAGATTGAGGAAAGGCCATCATAAGCACTAAAGAGCCAAACTATATTATTCAAAGTCTCCATTGTTCTTTGTGTTGAATACTGCCTTTTACAACATTTATGGGAAGTTCTGTGCGTAGGCGTCTTACCTATATCCAAAATAAGCTTGTATCAAACTTTCTCCCCTCTCTGTTTAAAATATTTTTTTCCAGTATTCATTATTTGGATGGGAAAATGAGAAGACTCCTATTCATAAAAGTTAAAAATCTCTATTTAAAAAAAGGACGCAGTCTGCTCTACCAAACAAACTTGCGTGCTATCCACACGGGTTCAGCTCTTCTTATAATGTCAACGTGAGCTTGAGCTTTACTCAAAATTGTATTTCTTCCAGAATTTGGATAACATTGAAAGTTTACTTCCCATCACCGTATTCACCTTTACATGCCTGTGACGCCGGTTAGCTTTTCATATTTGGTTTTATAAGTGTCTTTGAAAATATAGCGATCGTTCGCTGGAGACGTCACTGCGGTTAACGAGCCAGCTGACAAACACTGCTCCGCGGTGGGTGACCTTAATATCACGTCACCTGGGCAACCGGTTCAGCACCATGGAGAGGGGACTGCCTGCGGTAGAGCGATAAATATCTGAGTTCTCAAACAGGCTATTTAAATAAAATGTGTATCCGGTTCAGCTCCTTCAGGTAACTGACACATCACGTTCACTGTGAAAACGTAAAACGTGGTTTTTAGGAATAAAATGGATAACCGAAATGGTCAAATGCAAGATTTAAACAGCAGCAATACTGAGATATGAAGCGAATTAGTTTATATCTACGTTGTATTAATAATATTAACACTGTACGTGAATCACCTTGCGTTGCATTGTACTTGGAATAATGAGATTTTTCAAAGCAGTGCAATTTTATGAGGACCCAAAATTAACTATCCTTGAAATCAGTCAACTGTGCATGCTATGGAAAAACGTATACTGACTGTGTGGGGGTCAGGACTGTCAGAAGCCTTTCATCTCTTCAAAGGCCAGCTGATATTGACATATTACAAGGAGTTATAAATTGGATTCTGACTGAAATGATTAAAAATGTTGCTGACCTAGCCACTAACCGCGAGGCGGCTGGTTATGGAGTGATGAAACGGGAACGATCTCTTTTAAATTGATTTTCAATTTCAGATAGGATCTTATTAAACAAGCACGAAACTGTGCAGACCCACGGTACACCTGTACAAAGTGTCATGAGTAAAACTTGGCTAACTATATAGTTAGCTAGCTATGGCATGTCCTCACCTCTGTAACGTTAGGCTATTTGTTGTCCTCCGTGTGTCCATACATCTGTATCGGTGGTACGCGCTAAGTGGGTAAACTAAAGTAGGCGAAACGCTAACATGTTGGGGTTAGCTAAAGTAACGTTAGGCTATAAAGCTGTGCTTAAAAATCTCGTGGCGTTCGAAGTGGTGATTTTGGGAGATGCACCTGCGCATGCGCCTACTAAACGAAGCACGACCTGCGTATTCGTCCCACAGGTCGTCCGTGAGTGACCGACCGCAATTTGCCATGCATAGCCCACGGTGGCAGGAAAAACAATCAACATTGTGGGGAATGTGCATGTAAAAAAAAAAAAAAAAAACCTATATGTGGGACAGCTATATTATTGGTGGAGAAATGGCTTATGCCTAAGAATCATTTTCTTTATGGCGTATTGTGATCTGGACACATACATTTACATTTTTTCATACAGTATGTATTTGCAGCATGACATTGAATTGCGGCAGTTATTCTGGAATTATTTGTGTAGGTGAAAGGCCATTCCCCGTCTGCTTTGTTTGAATAAAACAGTCACATAATGAAATGCCCTGTAGTGTATATATTTGCATTTATTTATATATTATTATATATTTACATCAGCGAACCAATGGAACAGAAACCTATGCAGGTCAAATTAAAACTGCAAAAATGTAAAATCCTATCCTACGTGCTTGTGAAAGAAACATTGAGTAATGTTTCAGAACTGAAAGGCATCTTTAAACAAGGTCACAGTGCGTTCTCTCTCCTGGCAGTGAATATAAAGGGCAACAGCTGTATAAAACCAGTGGAAATGCTCTTGGACCCCTGCGAGTGACCAGTATAACCTCCGTGAGCCGTAGCGTAGCGCACCAGCATCTGGGGTTCTGCAGGGTGAGAATGACGCTGTTACTCCACAAGCAGGTTAGTGAACACAGTCAGAGTTAATGGAGCTGGAATACTCTTTCTTGCCATTCCATTACATCCTGTAAAGGCTTGAATGGGCTCAGCGATGATGACCTGTAAGGCAATGACATACAGATTACATCTGTGTCATGCTCTTCAAACCACTGAATGGTGGCATTGTCATTTTTAATGACAACACTCTGTCTGGGAAAGGAGAGCTTTAGCATGGGGGAACGTGCTTTGTGCCATTCCGCCTTTGAGTAGGTTTTTTGGAATGTTTTCATTGTTCTTTTTCAAAAAATTTTAAGTACGTGTTCTAGAAGAAGTGTAATGACTGTTACATCAGCATTAGAACGTTTCCCCCGATCGCGCGCTGAGGCGCGTTTCCCCCAATTGCGCGCTGAGGCGCGTTTGTCCCGATCGCGCGCTGAGATGCATTTCCCCCAATTGCGCGCTGAGATGACAGCGCTGCTGTACAGTGTGGAAACATGCTTTCAGCCGGTACACATGAAAGGCTTTCCTCCCAGGCATTTTCCCTGATGTGTGCTTTAGTGTTTTGTCCCTTTGATGGGGGGGGGGGCGTGTGGGTGTGTGTGGGGGTGGGGGGGGGCAGGCAGTGATGTGATGTGATGATCCCTTTAAAGTGTGAAAAACAATGTAAAGACTCCCTTTGTTGCAGTGGGACTGTGGGGCTTAGCTGCCATTTTCAGGCTTTTAAACATTTCAGCCACTCTTGGAGAGCAATGCTTAAAAATGCATTTGTTATAAAAGCCTTTAAAACACAGTGTTTCAGCCGGGAGCCTTTCAGAATCTCTGTTTTAGTCTCTCGCAGGATGACCCTGAAGGAGGCCCCGAGCTCAAGTGTGTTGCTGTTTTAAAGTGTTTTGCAATAAACGCTTTTTTAACGTCCATCGCTCTCCCAAGAGTGGCTGAAATTTTTACATTCAGTTTTTGCCTTTTCCTTTTTTTTTGCCTTTTCTACCATTTCATTGGTAGAGTTGCAAAGTTGCATCAGAACGTTGTTTAAACTGAAATGGGCAGCCTGAAAGGGAGTGTTTCTCCCTTTTTGCTTGTGACATTAAGGGTCTTTTGGGAGTGCAGAGACCCCTACAGTGAATTTGCAAGGGTGGGTAGGGTGGGTATGTGACTGCAGGGGTCTTGGTTGGGTTTTCAGCTGTGGCTTTTGGCTTTCCTTCAGTCCATAACAGACGACTGTAAATGCTCTGAAAATGTAAATGTATAGGTCTGCATTCTGGGAAATTTTGAAATGTGGCAGAAATTGATGCCTTTCAATTCAACAAAGTTGTTTTTAAAAAAAAAATATATCCTAATAATGCACCTCAGCAATGCGCCGAACATAATTTACTGAGCAGATTTAATCTGTTACACTAATCCTGTTTAAGGGGAGAATGTCAGCAGATTAGCGCTGGGCATTAGCGCTGGGCATTAGCGCTGGGCATTAGCACTGGGTATTAGCGCTAGCGCTGTGTTTTCCCGCTCCAGCGGTAATTTCTGCCGTTGTGCTCAGATCATCCAGCCAATCACGGGCCTTGCGGCTCTAATGGAATTCTTCCAGAATAACTGACTCATGACCTCAATTATTTTCTCATTTGTCTGGAGGAGTCCGTTTAAGGAGGATCTGAGCGAGGAGGCGCATCCATGCATCACTGATAAGGAGCACAGCTTCAGTACTCCTATTAGGAGCCAAGGAGGAATGACATCTCTCTCTCCCTCTCTCTCTCTCCCTCCCTCTCCCTCTTTCTCTGTGTTCTTGCTTTCACACTCACTATCTCTTTCTCTTTTTTTGCTCTCTCTCTCTCCCTCGCTCTTTTGCTCAGTCTGTCACTCCCACCCCCCCCTTTTTTTGAAGTATAACTTTCTCGGGGAACAGCGTTCCTCGGGGAACAGCGTTTGCTGCACACAGCTTTGTTCCATGAGGTGGGAAATGCTGCTTTGGTTGTTAAACCCAGTCATCCAGCCCTGGGATGAAATGTTCAAGTGTCCCTGAAATGTGCATTTTTATGGCGATCAGACGATCCTCCCAGTATGATTCATGTTCAGCATCGAGCCAGAACCATCTCTGATGTTGATAGGTAAAGGATATCCTATTGCAGCGTTAATATCTCCCCGCACGATCGCAGTGATCACGTTTAACATTGCTGTATGATTGCGCTTATGGTTTCCCCACACCTGTCTTTCTAAAGAGCTTTAATCATCTGCAGTGGGATCTGTTGGCAGATTTATTTGTAGATTGGGTCATTAAACTCAACAGTCAGAAACTCACGGTGAAGTGAATCAGTTGGGCATCTCTTCTGTAAAAGGGTTTGTTGTTTTGAAGTCGGGCTGCAGCTTTTGATTTAGCTTCTCCCACAGCAGCTAGCCACTGCCATCCCTGTCCGTTATTGAGAGTGGCTGAGCTGTATTTCATCGGTCCGTAATAAAACTATAAATTCCAGCCTTCTCCCTCCTGAGTCATGGAGTGGGTGGGCGTAGTGGGCGGAGTCAGTGGTGTACATGAGGAGCAGGAGAGGGCAAGGTGTGTCCAGGCAAAGCAGAGCAGTTATGAAGAGACCAGAGGTCGTGGGTCGTGGGTCATTGCTCTGACACGCCTCACTCTAACCCTGCAGGCTGGAGTCGGGACTCTGTGTGGCGGTGATAAATGGGCTCAGATTAAAAGGAAAGGAGGTTATTTTGTGCTCTCTCTTCCGCTTCGACCCGGCTGTGTTTTCACATCTCTGCCTGAAGTGGGTCTGCCTGTGAGAGCTGGCGCAGCAGGCAGGGTGCAGAGGAAGAGAGCTGTGCTGTGCTGTGTTTACAGCGAGAGGCTGCTGCACTACACCTGGCCCCCGGAGGCTTCTTTAAAAAGAACAATAAAAAACCAAGGTGTGTGCAGAGTGTTTGTGTGTGTAGCAATGTGCTGTTGGGAGGCTGGTACAGAGTGAGCGTGTGTGTGTGAGCGTGTGTGTGTGTGTGTGTGTCCGTGCTCCGCTGCCGGGATGTGTGTCTGCTGGTACTGAAATAACCCGGTAATGCCTGTACATGCCACACAGAAATGCTGCACGCTGAGAGAACACAAGTCTGAGCACCCTCTGCTTTGCAGATATCACAGTGCTGCACCTTAAAAAAATGAAATAGAGGAAATCAAGGTGTTTGTGGCTTTTACTCCTTTCAGTGGACAGATTTGTATAATCCCAGTACCACCCTTCCTTAATAGGGAGCTGACACCTTATTTTGGACAGAATATGTCAGAGTTGTCCCCCTGGATTAAATTAAGCACCCTTCCTGTTTTGTAGTGTACTGTAGAGTCAGGGTTGGGCCAGGTGGGATGCTGTTTGTTTCTGTAGACTGGTGGGATGCTGTTTGTTTCTGTAGACTGGTGGGACGCTGTTTGTTTCTGTAGACTGGTGGGATGCTGTTTGTTTCTGTAGACTGGTGGGATGCTGTTTGTTTCTGTAGACTGGTGGGATGCTGTTTGTTTCTGTAGACTGGTGGGATGCTGTTTGTTTCTGTAGACTGGTGGGATGCTGTTTGTTTCTGTAGACTGGTGGACTGTCGCGGTTCTGGTCCTCTAATGGACATCGGCATGGTGAAGGAGGTACACGGTCTGTCCGTCAGAATCGGTCGTCTTTGTGCACAGTCAATACCACACTGCACTTTGTCCTGGATGAGCTGCAGGTTGCAGTTTTTGGTGAAACAGAACTTGTCCTAATTCACCAGAAGTACGCTCTCTTGCTGGGCGGGACGGGCGCTCTGTTTGAGGCCGGCCTTAGAGCCGTGGCCTGTGTGCTGCTGCCTCGCTAACCCAGGCCTGCCTCCCTCAGCCTCATCTACAGCCCGAGACTGGGCACTGTTCAGCATGCGGCTAGTTTGTGACACTAGGCTGTGAAATCAATGTGTGTGTTTACGCAACTCCAAATGAAGTTAACAATGAGACTAAATGAGACTAAATGAAATGTGCAGTGGATATTGGTTTTTTAATGCGGGTCAGGGTCTTAATTTGTTTTGGGCTGGAGATGGGCGGAGCTCTGCCCGGCCCCCCCTCAGTGGGGCGGGGCTGACTGAGCGGGTGCGTAATCGGTCACGATGGCGGGAAGCGCTCTGAAACCGCCGTGTCATTTCCCACATTAGCGGCTGACAGGACGCGGGCCTGCCAATCAGGATTCGGACTGCAAGGGCAATATCAGAAATAACGAGTTGCTTAGCAACTGCTGTAGAATACAGAGAAGATAACTGGATCATTAACTAAGGCATGCGATCGGCCGTTTCAGCTTTAAGGGGGAATATAGGCATTAATGTGGCATTAAAACAATCTGCCCAATCAGGAAGCAGCAACGCGGTGTGAATGTTGGAGGCTCTGTAAATAATGAGATGAGGGATTGTTCGTTTCCCAGCCCAATCTGCCCCAATCACATTATTTACATGTGCTTTTAGGACCACTTCAAGCATGAGTGACCCATCACCCTCTGTAACGCACTCCTGCCCTCTGTAACGCACTCCTGCCCTCTGTAACGCCCTTCTGCCCTCTGTAACACACTCCTGCCCTCTGTAACGCCCTTCTGCCCTCTGTAACACACTCCTGCCCTCTGTAACACACCTCCCTGCTGTAGGGGGCAGATGCCATGGGGGCAGGCGGTGAGCATGGCAGTCACTGTGTTTCTGTAAAAACCCGCTCTGCTGAAGTGTGGCTGACTACACAGGCCATTCTTCTCCAGCGATTCAGATCGGCGAAAACCGGCTCGTTTAAAAATGACAATACTGTCTGAGAGACTGCCTCCTTTCCTTTCTTTTATAAACTGGTTTCTGTGGGAAGCATGAACGGGCTCTTCTGCTGCAGCTGTTCTACCCCCTGCTGTTGTCATTGTCCCTACATCTCGGGGGTTTTTGCCTGTTTAGAGATGTGCGGTCGGGACAGATCTCCAGTGTTTTCAGTTGTGAAATTGTTCCCACGTGAACTCTGTCCAAACCTGGGATTTCTTTACTTCGTTGAGTTTTTCTGCCCCAGAGCTGTTGAGGTTAACTGAGCTTCTCTATCTGGTTTGGCTGATTCAGATAACAGGTCTGTGCAGAGTCTGATTGGTCAGAGCTGATCCAAAAACAAGCCTGTTGTGCTGCCCGTAGCGTCTGGCAGCGTTTACCCAGCATGCCCAGTAATACTCAGTCGTGTATGCTGTGATCCTTCTCTCCCTTGTTTATGGCCATGGGGTTCTTCACTGAGAAACATCTCCTTTTAAAGCTGGAGGCAGTGCAGTCTGCTCTCTGAAAGCCGGCCTGATGTTTAAATGTTTATGAAAGTGTGGGAAAGGCGAATGTGTTCAGAGTCTGCGGAGTTGACTGCAGTAGTGGCTTGTGTAAGAGTGGCAAACTGCTGGGACCTCCTGCTGACGGACGGGAGCCTCAGAAAGGCAGTAATCTGGCGGCCATACTGTAGTTTGGAGAAACTGTTCATATCAGTGTTTGCAGTGCCCAGGAAATTCATTTGTATTAAGGACTGGCTTTTCAGATACCCGTTTCAAAGGCAACTTGCACCAGTTTAGATTGGATGTAGTCCCACATTCATGCAATTAAATGCATAGTGAAGCAGATCAAGCGATGAGCTTTTCTGCTGGGAACCACAGCACCCCCATCAGGACATGGACCCTCTAAACCTGAGGTCCTCAGACTTATCCAGAACGGGCCGGTGTAGGTGCTTTTGTTTCATCTGAGGAGTAATGCCTTACGATTGTACCAATTACAGACAAGTGATTCATAGATTCAGGCGTGTAACTGCTTGTCTGGAAGTAAAGGCTGCACCCACACCGGCCCTGTCTGGGTGAGATTGGACCGTGTGGTCGCGTGTCCGTTACCCCACACTGCTGCGGATCTTAGCGTGTGGTTGCGTGTCCATTACCCCACACTGCTGCGGGTCTTAGCGTGTGGTTGCGTGTCCGTTACCCCACACTGCTGCGGGTCTCAGCGTGTGGTTGCGTGTCCGTTACCCCACACTGCTGCGGGTCTCAGCGTGTGGTTGCGTGTCCTTTACCCCACACTGCTGCGGGTCTTAGCGTGTGGTTGCGTGTCCGTTACCCCACACTGCTGCGGGTCTTAGCGTGTGGTTGCATGTCCATTACCCCACACTGCTGTGGGTCTCAGCGTGTGGTTGCGTGTCCGTTACCCCACACTGCTGCGGGTCTCAGCGTGTGGTTGCGTGTCCGTTACCCCACACTGCTGCGGGTCTCAGCGTGTGGTTGCGTGTCCGTTACCCCACACTGCTGCGGGTCTCAGCGTGTGGTTGCGTGTCCGTTACCCCACACTGCTGCGGGTCTCAGCGTGTGGTTGCGTGTCCGTTACCCCACACTGCTGCGGGTCTCAGCGTGTGGTTGCGTGTCCGTTACCCCACACTGCTGTGGGTCTCAGCGTGTGGTTGCGTGTCCGTTACCCCACACTGCTGTGGGTCTCAGCGTGTGGTTGCGTGTCCGTTACCCCACACTGCTGCGGGTCTCAGCGTGTGGTTGCGTGTCCGTTACCCCACACTGCTGCGGGTCTCAGCGTGTGGTTGCGTGTCCTTTACCCCACACTGCTGCGGGTCTTAGCGTGTGGTTGCGTGTCCGTTACCTCACACTGCTGTGGGTCTCAGCGTGTGGTTGCGTGTCCGTTACCCCACACTGCTGCGGGTCTTAGCGTGTGGTTGCGTGTCCGTTACCCCACACTGCTGCGGGATCCGTGTGCGTGTGAGTGCTGGGTACGTGATGTTCTCATAGTGACAGCACGCTGTGGAACAGATGGAAATGGGCTTTTCCTTCATTTAGACTGTAATGAACGCAGAGTGGTGCGGTGATATCCAGCGAAGGAAGAAGGTTTAAATTTTAATGGCTTCTGCAAGGAGGTAGTCATTTTATTGGAAACAGTTGGATGCCCAGGGCAGAATCTATAATCCTCTTTATTGGATAGAGAGGACGGAGTGTAGCACAGTGGGTAAGGAACTGGGCTTGTAACCGAAAGGTCGTAGGTTCGATTCCCGGGTAAGGACACTGCCGTTGTACCCTTGAGCAAGGTACTTAACCTGCATTGCTTCAGTATAGGCTATATCCAGCTGTATAAATGGATACAATGTAAAATGCTATGTAAAAAGTTGTGTAAGTCGCTTTGGATAAGAGCGTCTGCTAAATGCCTGTAATGTAATGTAATGTGTTCTCACAGGTCATCCTCTATGACAGCCATCTTTAACATTCAGCATCCGACCCCCACCGCTGCTTGGGAGGCTCAGTTGTGCGGGTTGGAGGTTTTGAGGCTGATGTCACATTGGAGTTTTTTACTGACTTATTGACACATTGCATCCAATGGCATAGTAATGCTTGTGGTCAAATGGCCAGTTAAGCAATAATGACTGTGATGCATAGAGGCTTACATCACTGCTTGATTTCATATTGTTTTATGATGGTTCATTATCACACAAAGCTTTCTGTTTATTTTTAATAAAATCAAACCATGCGCATGTTTCTATGCAACATCTTATTCAATATTTTGACATTTCAGAAATAATAAATGTGAGACCTGTTCATTTACAATCTGATTATTTAGCTTTTAGCCAAAGTGATATGGTAAATAAGCACCTCAACTTACAGTAATATTCATATTTATGTGTTTACTTGATGTGTGCTCAGCAAGTGAGAATAAGTCAAATTTGACAACTGAAACTGATTGTATGAATTATGGATTGGAGAACTAGATGGAGACCTATAATAAAAAGATAATCAGATGAGGGTTAAGACCAGGGTTAAGGCCTGGATCTGAGATATGAAATATTTAAAACACGTTTTCTCGCACTGATTCCGAAACCTCCAACAAGCGTCCATTTCAGCTGCGTGCATAAACGTGGTTCCATGCATGTCTAGATAAAAGGGTCTCGTGCAAGGACATCTTGGAGACTATTTTAACGCTGAAAAATATGAAGCGATTCTGAAGCCTTTTGATATACTGATGTCTGGCCTGTGTCTGCATGAATTAACTGTGGGATGCAGGAATCAGCAGCACCACAATAATGGAAAAGAAGAAATTTGGAAGAAGCAGCACAGCTCTCCCCAGCACATACTGGATTTACTGCAGGTATAAATCAGAGCGTGGTATTTCAGTCAGTCCATCCAGAAAAAGGCCTTGTGATTCCAGTTTAACAGTCTTACTGCCGCAGCAGTGAGTAGATGTTACTCCCTGTCCCAAATCTTTTATAGTTTGGATTTTAGCCTGAAAACAGCGCATCTGGGATTAGAAGTGAATGTTGGGAAGATGAGGCAATGCGGTCTCTGAATGCCGGCCTTATGTTTGAATGCTTATGAAAGTCTGGAAACGAGGACGAAAAGAGGACGTGTGTTCAGAACGTGTTCCCAGTCGGCTGAGCTCACTGAGGTCACGGTTTGTGTAAGAGGCGCAGAACTGCCGGGACCCAATGTTGACGGGACTCATGCTATTTTACAATCTCTTCTGTATTGGCACGCTCACGTGAAGCAAAAAGCCTGTTTGAGGCTAATTACAGTTGCTTCAGTGGTGTTTTCTGCTATTTCAGCAGATTGGTCCCATTGCTATAATTTTTTTCTGATTGACAGGATGAACATTCTTAAAATGAATAAATATAATGCTTGACCTGTTCCAAGCTTCCTGTTGCTTCTCCAAGCAGTCACTGAGTCTCTCCACGCAGCACACGCAGCATCCCGTTCATCTGTCCTAATTCTTCTTGACCTCTCAGCTGCCTTCGACACCGTTGACCATCCTACACTTCTGTCTTCCCTGACAGAATTGGGAATTTGCGGACCAGCCCTCAACTGGATTGCGTCCTATCTCTCCGGCCGCTCCTTCCAGGTTGCCTGGGCCGGTGCAGTGTCAGCTCCTCGTCCCCTCACAACTGGGGTCCCTCAGGGCTCTGTCCTTGGTCCCCTCCTCTTTTCTCTGTATACTAGGTCCCTTGGCCCTGCTATTGCCGCCCATGGCATGTCATATCATCTCTATGCAGATGATATTCAACTTTTCTACTCTTTCTCTCCCACAGACACTCAGGTCTCCGATCGCATATCCGCCTGCCTGAGTGACATCCAGAGCTGGATGACCAAACACCAGCTCAAGCTCAACACAAGCAAAACGGAACTTCTCCATATTCCTTCTCTTACCTCTCCCACTTCTCATCTGCCCATTTCTTTAGGAGACACTCCCCTACACCCTTCGCAGAGTGCCCGAAATCTTGGAGTTGTGCTGGACAACAGGCTGGCACTCTCTGAGAATATCGCGGCAACTACCCGGTCGTGCAGGTTCATCCTGTACAATATCCGCAGAATAAGACCACTCCTCACCAATTATTCCACACAGCTCCTGGTCCAGGCCATGATACTGTCACGTCTGGACTACTGCAACTCCCTCCTGGCTGGCCTCCCAGCATCAGCCACCAGACCCCTTCAGCTCATCCAGAATGCAGCAGCACGTCTGGTTTACAACCTCCCTCGTGACTCCCACGTCACTCCCCTCCTCATCTCCCTCCACTGGCTACCAGTGCAAGCTCGCATCCGGTTTAAGACACTGGTGCTTGCTTTCCAAGCAGTCAAGGGGTCAGCTCCTGGTTATCTGCAGAAGATGATCAGACCCTACAAGCCGGCCAGATCGCTCCGATCGGCTACTACAGGGCGGCTGATTCCTCCCCCTACACGAGCAGCAACAAGGTCTCGACTCTTTGCAGTTCTGGCCCCACGATGGTGGAACGATCTTCCAGTGGAGGTCAGAACAGCAGAGTGTCTGAGCACCTTCAAACGGAAACTCAAGACGCACCTCTTCTCTGTATACCTCTCTCCTCTTCCCTAAACCCTCTCCCATAACTATTAAAAAAAAAAAAAAAAAAAAAAAAAAAAAAAAAAAATTTTTGGTTCAGACTATCTTGTTTCTCCTTACTGTATGCTACTATAGTAAAGGCTTTTTATCTACATTTTATTCAATGGACTTAAGTGGACTTGATCCTGAGTTTGGTTACACTGTTGTAAGTCGCTCTGGATAAGAGCGTCAGCTAAATGCCTATAATGTAATGTAATGTAATGTAATAAATACATGAGTGCAGATGGCTTTCCCAGAAAGGGGTCATTTGTGTAAAGGACATTGGATGGAAAATTTTAGGAGCTGAATTGAAAGTGATATGTTCATAAACATCACTGAAGGAAGTTTGAAATGTACGGTTATTTGAAATCACAATATCACCCATCAAGTTCAGAACCATTATTTACTGTTTGGTGTGAATTTGAGGATTTATAATGGGACAGTAATCCTTAAAATAAACCACTTTCATTTTCTGGATCCATCTTTCTTGTACCAAGACAAATAGCAGTTACTCTTTTCCTGAACTGCACGAATGGCACATACTTTGAGTAATTGGTCAAGTGGCATTTTTCTATGTTCTATCTGCCCTTTCACGAATACCGCAGCAAACTCTAATTAATCTAAGTCAGGGCTGCCCAGCCCTGTTCCTGGTGATATACCGTGCTGCCGGTTTTCACTTCAACCCTAACAAAGCGCACCTCATTCAACAGCTAGAGGTGTCAACAGCTTGTTTAGCTGCTAATCAGTGAAATTACATGTGCCAAATTAGGGTTGAAATTAAAACCTTCTGGACAGTAGATCTCCTGGAACAGGGTTGGGCAGCCCTGATCTAAATGAGTCTTTACCTCTGACGAACCTTTGCATCCTCAGGCAGTGATTTATATGCACGCTCAGTGAGGGATGGGCAGTAATGGGTCCGGGAAGGGGGGGGGGGCTGTAATGGGTCCGGGAAGGGGGGGTGATTTATATGCACGCTCAGTGAGGAATGGGCAGTGCAGAAAGGTGTGGTGCGGGTACACAGTGTTCACTATATCAGAGCCGTAAGGTGCAGATTGTCCTGCTCACGACTTGATTGATTATAAACAAATCTGTCCCCTTACTGCAGAAAAGTAGGGCTTGTGAATTCAGTTGGACTGGATGCTGGTTTGTGAACAGTCAGGGTGCTGGGTCATGAACAGATGTGGACATGGTGCTGGGTCGTGAACAGTCAGGGTGCTGGGTTATGAACAGTCAGGGTGCAGAATGCAGTGTAGTGTAGATGGGGGATGAGCCTCTCTCTCTCTCTCGCTGGTTTAGTTGTGCATTTCCCTCTCTGTAGTGTAGATGTGAGATCCTCTTTGCCCTCTTCCTGGAAGGCTGCCACTGGTTCTGCCTCCATCTCCACAGCGCAGTGGAAGCCCTGCTGCTGTAGGGTGGTCAGTGAGCAGTTGAACCAGGACAGCGCCTGACTGGAGAACGCTGCTCTTCGGCAGGATCAGGGGTTAAAGGGCACTGGTGCACGGGGGTGTAAATGGAGGGCACAGAACAGCTGGCCCTATAGCTGATGTCAGGTTTGGGGTTTTTCCTGATTGTAGTGAATCATCATTATTCAGACAGCAGCGTCTTCTGTAATAACATTAAATTATTTGTTTATTTTAGAATTAGTGTGAATGAGCGTGCGCGTGCGCGCGTGTGTGTGTGTGTGTCTATGAGCTGGCACTGATACTGCCAGTTCACTGCAGTGCTCTGTGGTCCTCTTTACAGTTATGACAGTGAAAGTATAGCGGTTCAGTGTTGGGACTGTAGGGGTTCAGTGTTGGGACTGTAGGTGTTCAGTGTTGGAACTGTAGGGTTCAGCGTTGGGACTGTAGGGGTTCAGTGTTGGGACTGTAGCGTTCAGCATTGGGACTGTAGGTGTTCAGCGTTGGGACTGTAGGTGTTCAGCGTTGGGACTGTAGGGGTTCAGCGTTGGGACTGTAGGGGTTCAGTGTTGGGACTGTAGCGTTCAGCGTTGGGACTGTAGGTGTTCAGCGTTGGGACTGTAGGGGTTCAGTGTTGGGACTGTAGGGGTCAGTGTTGGGACTGTAGGGGGTCAGTGTTGGGACTGTAGGGGGTCAGTGTTGGGACTGTAGCGGTTCAGTGTTGGGACTGTAGGGGTTCAGTGTTGGGACTGTAGGGGTCAGTGTTGGGACTGTAGGGGTCAGTGTTGGGACTGTAGCGGTTCAGTGTTGGGACTGTAGGGTTCAGTGTTGGGACTGTAGCGTTCAGTGTTGGGACTGTAGCGTTCAGCGTTGGGACTGTAGCGGTTCAGCGTTGGGACTGTAGCGGTTCAGCGTTGGGACTGTAGCGTTCAGCGTTGGGACTGTAGCGTTCAGCGTTGGGACTGTAGGGTTCAGCGTTGGGACTGTAGGGTTCAGCGTTGAGACTGTAGGGTTCAGCGTTGGGACTGTAGGGGTTCAGTGTTGGGACTGTAGGGTTCAGCGTTGGGACTGTAGGGGTTCAGCGTTGGGACTGTAGGGGTTCAGTGTTGGGACTGTAGGGGTTCAGTGTTGGGACTGTAGGGGTTCAGTGTTGGGACTGTAGGGGTTCAGTGTTGGGACTGTAGGGGTTCAGTGTTGGGACTGTAGGGGTTCAGTGTTGGGACTGTAGGGTTCAGCGTTGGGACTGTAGGGGTTCAGCGTTGGGACTGTAGGGGTTCAGTGTTGGGACTGTAGGGGTTCAGTGTTGGGACTGTAGGGGTTCAGTGTTGGGACTGTAGGGTTCAGTGTTGGGACTGTAGGGTTCAGTGTTGGGACTGTGGGGTCTGGAGTCCCGCAGGTCGTTTGGTATATCTGCGATGCAGCTCGGTCTGCAGTCAGGCTGTCCCACCCCTCCCGAATCTGTAAGGTCTCCCCCCGACACCACCTCCCTCCGTTACACCTGTTCTCCCATAATACCCCGACTCCGCCGCGTCTCCCAGGACAGAGCCTGCCTGCATGCTTACGCCCCAGCGCGTCCCCAGCGCGGGTCTTAATCAGCCAGAGAGCCACTTCCGCCTGTCCCGTTCGATTAAGCCCTGCCTGCTGAGCCTGGGCAGCCTCTGGAATAATCCCTTCAGGGTTCAGTCTGACTCCGAAGCGGCGCATTGATCAGCGGCTCAGGTTCAGGTTCTGGCTGATTCTCCTGTGGTTTCAGGTTCTGCTCATCAGTGCCATTTGTACATTACGACGGTTTTCAGCAGAGTGAAATCTGGAATACAGCAATCAAAAAAAAAAAAAAAAAAAAAATCTGTTAAGATAATGCCTATGCCATCCTGTCTTGGGAAGAAATTGTCCTGTTAAAATGCCGTCCTAGTTGACTTCTAAGCAAATTAAATCTTGGTTTATAGCAGTCAATCTGGATAATTGTTATTTATTCTGTAGTGAAACTCAATATCGCAGTTATAAACAGCTGCACATAACCAAACTAAAATTGCTGTCAGATGTTCTCACAGTGCTGTAATGCCTCCACGCCCAGGACGTCCGCTGCAGGCTGACCCCTCTCCCCCCGTACACTGGGCCCCTTCTCTCCCCCTCTCCTCCTCTCCACTGGGACCCCTCTCCTCCTCTCCTCTCATACACTGGGACCCCTCTCCTCCTGTACACTGGGACCCCTCTCCCCCTGTACACTGGGACCCCTCTCCCCCTCTCCTCCCATACACTAGGACCCCTCTCCTCCCATACACTGGGACCCCTCTCCTCCCATACACTGGGACCCGTCTCCCCCTCTCCTCCCATACACTGGGACCCGTCTCCCCCTCTCCTCCTGTACACTGGGACCCCTCTCCTCCCATACACTGGGACCCCTCTCCTCCCATACACTGGGACCCCTCTCCCCCTGTACACTGGGACCCCTCTCCCCCTCTCCTTCCATACACTGGGACCCCTCTCCCCCTCTCCCCCTGTAC
Organism: Anguilla anguilla; assembly: GCF_013347855.1. Taxonomy (NCBI): domain Eukaryota; kingdom Metazoa; phylum Chordata; class Actinopteri; order Anguilliformes; family Anguillidae; genus Anguilla; species Anguilla anguilla. Next base: position 36,838,927 of record NC_049215.1, on the reverse strand, counting down.
ACTGGGACCCCTCTCCCCCTCTCCTCCCATACACTGGGACCCCTCTCCCCCTCTCCTCCCATACACTGGGACCCCTCTCCCCCCGTACACTGGGACCCCTCTCCCCCCGTACACTGGGACCCCTCTCCTCCCATACACTAGGACCCCTCTCCTCCCATACACTAGGACCCCTCTCCCCCTCTCCTCCTGTACACTAGGACCCCTCTCCCCCTCTCCTCCTGTACACTGGGACCCCTCTCCCCCTCTCCTCCTGTACACTGGGACCCCTCTCCCCCTCTCCTCCCATACACTGGGACCCCTCTCCCCCCATACACTGGGACCCCTCTCCCCCTCTCCTCCCATACACTGGGACCCGGGGGTTTAAAGGTTTGGGTTGCACTTTTCTCTTCAGACCATTGCCCAGCTGCTAGCTGCAGGTCTGTTTGTAGTTGGTGACTGAGGCCTTAGGCAGAGATCTGGGTGAGACCGTTTGTTGTACATGCCCCAGATATTTGAGTTTGATATCCGTTTGCGTTTACTGAGAGGTGTAGCCCATGATGCACCCTATGAGTAATGTCCAAATGTATCCAAAAATCATTTAAAGCTTTAATTCTCCAGCCCAGGGAGGGCTGTGGTCCTAGAGCAGTATGATGACATCACAGGTATCATACAGGCTGATGTGTTACTCTCCTCCAGCCAAAGGACCCAGATTAACACTAGCATTTTTGTTCATTATAAACATCTGTTGAGTTTATATAAAAAAATAAACATTTTAATTTGTCTTCTCTTTCCAGGAAGTTGTGTTCCTCTCACCAGGAATGTTTTCACACAGATGTTAAACCAGAAATGCCAGGACTATTAAATTTTAGCATTTTGGGCTTTTTCAGAAATATGTTTTCCTGTTGCTATGAATATGACACTTCAGTACCCAGAAGCACTGTCACACGATTTTAGTCACATTCTCTGTAATTGATATAGGTTGTTGTCATCTTTCCAATGAAGCCGTTAATAATTTCATCCAACAGAAAGCAATTTCACAGCTGTCTGTGCATGGCTGTTTGTCTTTGAAAGGTTCACAGACTTTTATGATGCAGCTTAATTGGACAAAATAAAACAGCACAGAAATGGAGGCTTTTTGAACACGTTCGGGAACCGCGTGCCACAGGACTGAGATGTTTGACTTTTCGCGCAGATACTGGTCGCTGGCGAGAGAGCTCTTAAAAGCAGACTGGCTCGCTTTCGTTTTGTTCGCATATTTCTCCAACTCCTCATCTCATTACACTGCTACACAGCTTTTTTTTTTATCGCAGAGGACAAGGAAAAGTTGACGCTGTAATAGGCTCAGAATTTACATCTTGATATATGAGGATACTCCTGTAGCCTCCTCCTGACGAATTGCTTTCTCCCCCGGCTGTGTTGCGCTAAACCTGCTTTGATTTACGGACGCTATTAAACCGCGAGATGGTCACTCTACGGCCACTTAATCTTTTTGATATATTGGAGGAGAGAGAGATAAGACGGGGGAAGAGGGAGGTTAAAATGCAGACCAGACGTAAAGCGGTGTTGTGGAAACGCCGGGAGACAGCGAGAGGGCGGCTGTCGCGGGCTAGAGTAAACGCTTGATGACTTGTTTTTTCTGGCGCGGTTGCCATTGCCCCTCTGGCTTTTAGCGAGCGGCATCGACCGCGGGAGCGCGACTGACAGGGTGCAGGGCGGGGCGAGGGGTCAGGGGCGAGCTCGTCCATCTCTGCCTGCGCGGCTCGTGTGATTTGTGGTGCTGCCGGGTCGGGAATATCATTCGCATGATTCGGTCCCCCGCGAGCCCCTTCTGGAGCTGCCGCTGCAGCGCGAAACAGGCATGCAGAGAGAGCGGAAAACCCAGCCGCTCAAAACAGCCTTTACATATGTGTGTAAATGTGTGTGCGTGTGGGGGAGAGAGAGAGAGGGAGGGAGAGAGAGGAGGAGGGCGGGAGAGAGATGGAGAGAAAGAGAGTCTAAGCTCTTACAAGCATACACACTTAAGATTTAAATAATTTTTAAAAGCTCATGGTCAGGTGGCTTTCTGGTGTTGCATTACTTTGCATTTAACAGACATGCAGATGTGTAGATACCGAACATATGCAGCTTTTTTCCACGGTTTCTACTGCCTATATTGTTATTGCAAATTTAATGAGAATACAAGCAGTGGAAGCTCTATAAAAGAGCTGCTTATCTTCAGTTCAGGTTCAGCACGTCACTCAAGGCAGTGCCTCACCTGGGAAATGACCCTGTCAGGGTTTGTGCTGATGACCTCATGTCTAGACCAGCTTTCAGGGGTCTGGAGACGTTCTCTGCACGCTGTCTGTGAACCAGCGGTCGAGTTTGGGGGGAAGAGGGGAGGCGGGGTCGGGGGGGGGGGGGGGGGAGAGGAATCTGAGCTCTCGCGGTGAAGAGTTTCCCTGCTGTTGGGTTTTCCTGCTCAACACGGGGAAATCCAGCTCCCATATCCCTGGGAAAGCATTCTTTTTCCGCACGTGGGGGGGGATGAGGAATGATATTGTTTGCTCCCAGGTCTGTTAGAGCAGAAGAACATGGCCTGGCTGCACCCGTCGGTCACATGGCCTGGCTGCACCCGTCGGTCACATGGCCTGGCTGCACCCGCCGGTCACATGGCCTGGCTGCACCCGCCGGTCACATGGCCTGGCTCTGATTGGGCTGTGGTCCTTGTGGTGAATAACCCTTTCCCGTGCGGTACCTCACACCACGCGATTCATATTGATCCACAGACTCGTATGCAGCCAAACGAAAGCATAACTTAGCACTGCCTCACAAAGCAGAACAGAACCATAATGATGAATGGGTTGGCAACCGTAATGATGAATGGGTTAGCAACCGTAATGATGGGTTAGAAAGACAAGTTAGCGAGAGGTCTGCTACTGCTACCCACCTGTGGCTAAACACCATTGAGCTGAATATTTGTCTAATAAATTGAACTGCCCATACATTAAAGCCTTCCTCTAACAGAGCTTGTGTTGACTTTGTCAGTATATTAAAGAACACTTTCTTCCAGCCGGAGTTGGGCTCTCTCTCTCTGTGAGAAGACCCTGCTGAAGCCTCAGGTTCTGTTCTCTGTTCTGAGCTTTCTCTGACAGCTCCTGCCCATGGAGACCAGCCCTGATGACGGCTCGTACTCTGATTGTGACCTCACAGAGGTCACCGCTGTACGTAGACCAGCCCTGACGAAGGCTCACCTCTGATTGTGACCTCACAGAGGTCACTGCTCTGTGGAGACCAGCCCTGATGATGGCTCATGCTCTGATTGTGACCTCACAGAGGTCACTGCTCTGGCAGCTTGTTTAATGACAGCACTGCCCCTGATCTGCAGCAGCCCACTGCTTTTCCTTTTTTCTTAAACAGAGGAATGTAATCGTTCTTCTCATCGAAGAGGAGACTGGCCCTTGAAAGCTTGTCTACATGAAGACTAGCAGAAGCAGATGAGAACTGATGAGTCAGTCCCAGGGAGGGCAGACTGGGGCTTTCCAAAGATGCAAGTTCTGTAAACAGCCCCCTGCTGCATTTTAAATCCCATTTCATGATTTAGAAATATAGTTGTGGCTTTCTCTCTCTGGATAGTTTTCCTGAAATGTTTCAGGTTAAATCCTCTAATTGAGATTTCGATCCCAATGGGGCTTTTTCCTGGTTAAAAAAAAAATAAAAAAAAAAATCTTGCTCGTGGGTACAGCGGCAGTGCCACAGCTGAAAACTGAACCTGCAGCCCTTTCAGTCACAAGCCCAGTTCCCTAACCATTGCACTACACTGCTGAATCCTGCTTAAGGAAATGTGTCTTGAATATCTGGGTCTTTCTTTGGATGAGGTGTAGTGAGCAGTGCCACAGGAGAAGTGTGAAGATAGCTCAGATACAGATGCATGGGGTCCTGCCCCTCTAACCCTAACCCCTAACCCCTAACCCTCCTAGCCTGGGCGGGGCCTGACGCATTCTCTCCTGTAGGTACGTCTGCAGGACGCATTCTCTCCTGTAGGTGTGTCTGCAGGACGCATTCTGTCCTGTAGGTGTGTCTGTAGGACGCATTCTCTCCTGTAGGTGCGTCTGCAGGACGCATTCTCTCCTGTAGGTGTGTCTGTAGGACGCATTCTCTCCTGTAGGTGTGTCTGTAGGACGCATTCTCCTGTAGGTGTGTCTGTAGGACGCATTCTCCTGTAGGTGTGTCTGTAGGACGCATTCTCCTGTAGGTGCGTCTGTAGGACGCATTCTGTCCTGTAGGTGCGTCTGCAGGACGCATTCTCTCCTGTAGGTGCGTCTGCAGGACGCATTCTCTCCTGTAGGTGTGTCTGTAGGGACAGAGAGAAAATGCTTAACGCTTTCTAGCTCGGAGAAAATATAAACATCCTAATGATTTAGAAATGTGAATGTTAGTGTTCAACTGTATCTCTCCACTTGAAATTCAGATTTATTTGTAGATTGGTTGTTTCACTGACCCATACAGACGACTGTCTGTTTTAGGGGGTAAACAACCACATGCTTATCTTATAAGCATTATGTTTTTTGTTTATTCTCTGAATTCTGAAGCCAAACAGAGTTGAGAAATGGCGGGTGAACTGGTCATAACTGAAAGGCTGTTTGTTCGGTTCCCAGCTGGGGGGTGTCGTGCCCTGGAGCACCGGGCTGAACCTGAACCGCTTCAGTGAGTAAACGGGCTGCGTGTGGAAACGGGATCTGTGTGAACTGGCCTGGATGAGAGCAGCTGCTGGGAGCTGGAGTGTAACCTGGAGAGTTCAGCTCGTATGCTGCAGGAAATGGCTGTACTGGAGAGGAACTGAGCAGGCCAATCACAGGCCAGGGCCTGGGAGAAGTTCTTTTCCCTGCTTCTGTTGTACATCTAGCCATGCCAGGGTTGCCAGGCTCCCCTGAATGTATGGGATTTTAAAAATGAATCCGGGATGTTTTTCAGCAAAAAATGTTTGAGTCAATGATAGGGGTATTAAAAAGGGGCGATTTGTATGGGGGGATAAATTGAGAAATTTGTATGGGAGTCAGCTGAAGATTTTGGGGTTTTTGAGATTTCGGGATTTTGAGAATTTTAGCGGGGATTAATTCTGGCATCTGGAATCATTGAGCCACTCTGAGCTGAACATTGACACAGGAATAGCCTGTCCTCCCAACCTTCGCTCCAAGGAAAGCAGCTTTCCCTCCCCAAGGGGTCCTGGAAAAACAACTGCACACATCATCAGTTCAGTTCTGTCTCCCTCTCTCATTCCCTCCCTCTTTCCCTCCCTGTCTCCATCCCTCTTTCCCTCCCTGCTCGTGGACTTCCAGAGGTTGCGCTAGCGAAAGAAGCTTTGACGAGCTGCAGAGCATTCCCGAACATACGCTCCTCTTCACTGTCAGCAGGATGCACCGGCTAACGGACCGCTCGCCGGCTAACGGACCGCTCGCCGGCTAACGGACCGCTCGCCGGCTAACGGACCGCTCGCCGGCTAACGGACCACTTGCCTTTGGTGCCAGTGCGAGAGCTTGTAAAGATGGCGGCTCTTACTGGGTACCACAGCGTTTGGGTGGGTGGCTCAGGCTGGCACAGCGTTTGGGTGGGTGGCTCAGGCTAGCACAGCGTTTGGGTGGGTGGCTCAGGCTAGCACAGCGTTTGGGTGGGTGGCTCAGGCTAGCACAGCGTTTGGGTGGGTGGCTCAGGCTAGCACAGCGTTTGGGTGGGTGGCTCAGGCTAGCACAGCGTTTGGGTGGGTGGCTCCGGCTGGCACAGCGTTTGGGTGGGTGGCTCAGGCTGGCACAGCGTTTGGGTGGGTGGCTCCGGCTGGCACAGCGTTTGGGTGGGTGGCTCAGGCTAGCACAGCGTTTGGGTGGGTGGCTCAGGCTAGCACAGCGTTTGGGTGGGTGGCTCAGGCTAGCACAGCGTTTGGGTGGGTGGCTCAGGCTGGCACAGCGTTTGGGTGGGTGGCTCCGGCTGGCACAGTGTTTGGGTGGGTGGCTCAGGCTAGCACAGCCCAGGGGTTTAGTGTCTTTGCCATGAGCTCCAGAGCATGAAGGATGAAGACTGAGGACTTATCTGTAGCAGAGCACTGAACATTTAGATGGTAATTATGACGCCCTCCCCCCCCCCCCCCCCCCCCCCCCCAAGCAGGCAATGTTTTACCAGTAGATATGCAAGTATGATTGAAAAGCAGAGAAAAAAAACAGTTGAACATTTAATAATGTGTATTTGATGCAATGTACATGTGTAGAATACAAATATGATGTTCATGAATTTTTGTTGGATGAAATAATATTTAACATGCATAATAACATACAATGTACAAAGCTGCTGTCAGAGCTGGTTTCTTTCCGATCTGAGCTGGCAGAGGATTAAACTGTGTTTATTACGGCTGGGAACCCTGGGAGCAGAAATCCCTGCTGAGAAACGGGCTCTGTGCACTGCTGATAATGCTGATCATGTTTCTGCATTACCACACCTGAAGTCATAATGCTCATGTCCACAGCAGAGCACTGTGTAGAAACACCCACCGTAAGTAACCTGGTGTGTACCAGCTCTACAGTGTGCGTGTGTGAGCAGTGTGCTGGAGTCAGGCTCTGTCCCAGCATCGGTGGCACATGTTACCCAGATGCATCGGGGGCATACGTTACCCAGAGGCATCAGGGGCATGCGTTACCCAGAGGCATCGGGGGCATGCGTTACCCAGAGGCATCGGGGGCATGCGTTACCCAGAGGCATCGGTGGCTTATGTTAGCCAGAGGACAGGTACTACCAGCTCTGTGATGCGGTCTCCTCCCTCGGGGCAATGTGGAAGGTGTGAGAGCGCGCTGGCAGAGCTCGGTAAACAGCCTCCTTGCCTCCTCGCCTCTCATTGGCCAGTCTCCAGAGCGCAGCTGCGTTTGGAGCGCTGGGGCGTACGTGCGCTGCGAGGAGAGAGAGGCGCTCTGTCACCGCCCGCCTGCTGCGGCGCGGCGCGTCGGCACAGCTGCGAGAGCGATTAACAGGTCAGGAGCCTGTTCAGCGCAAACACAACAGCGCCAACGGGCCCCGCTTTCACTGCAGCCGCCGTTTGAGCAGGTCCCACGCCGCTGCCCTTCTCTCTGAAGCGCTTCTCATTGTTTCAGCAACAATCATGCTGTGTGGACCCACAACAAGCCCAGTGCTTTACGGAGATCTTTTAAAAAACACTCCGCTTCTACAGGAGAATAAACCCTGGGAAAAATATGAGTTGGCCCTTCCAAGGCAGAGAATTGGGCCTGGAATAATGGGGCTTTGTGTCTGCGTAGAGCATTTCTACCACCTTCCCTCAGAGTTCGTTTCAGAAATCTATCGACTTTTCCATGAATCGGCAGACGAGGGAGGGAAACATGGCCTCGGTGAAAGCTTTCTGGAGCTTTTTCAGGGGTGATCATTTCCTGACTGGTTTAGCTTTTCCCTCCAGAGTTTAGGTGATGTCATTAACAGCAAGAACTGAGCGGTGTGTGTGTGTGTGTGTGTGAGAGAAATTCAGCAAGATGCTAATTAACGCTGGCTGCTTCTGAACTGCACAGGCATTTCAGACACAGTGCGGGGGGGGGGGGGGGGGGGGCGGGGTTACTGGCGCTGTCTTGCCATCTGGTCCCTTCCTGCCCCCCCCCCCCCCATACTGTACGCAGTATTGTCAGCAGGGCAGAGGTGCCCCTGGGGCACTGTAATGCCAGGTAATGGCAGTGTTCCAGGAATCGTTCCGTGTGGTGGGATGCTGCACGTTTCTGCTGAACAATGTTTGTTTTTCTCATTCTGTGTTTAACGCCTTGGGGAAACGGGCAGTCGATGAATGACTGAAACATTGAGCATCAGGAAAAGGACAATATAAATGCAAAGTGCTTTACAGCGATGTGTAGCCCCCACCTGGGTGATGCACGGCAGCCATTTTGCAGCTGAGCACACATGAGCTAAGGTGGAGAAGGAGAGATTAATTGTTAACCAATGAAACTGGGAGATGATTAGCTGGCAGGTTGAGAGAGCCTGGTTGGGAATTTAGGGTTCGGGACAGGGGGCGAGAGGGAAGCTGAGGTACGGAAGCAGGGACCTGTGGGAGGAGCCAACGGCCTGGGTAGAGCAGACGCACACATGATTCTGTGAACACCTTGTGGTCAGAATCCTCTCTCTCTCTCCCTCTCCCTCAATCTCCCTCTCTCCCTCACTCTCACTCTCTCTTCCTCACTCTCTCTCTCTCTTCCTCTCCATCACTTTCTGTCTCTGTTTATTTTTCTTTCTTCTCACCTGCTACACCGCGGAGAGAAGGAGAGTGAGAAAGTGAGAGAGGGAGGGAGAGAGAGAGGAAAGCTGGCAGTTGATGGTGGGAGCAGATGGGGAGGGAGGGGGGGACATCGATGAGTGGAGGCGGAGCCTGAAAGAACTTGGCGTTTGGCAGGAGCCCCCCTCTGACGTGGGCGTGTGTACACAGGGAGGCGCTAAGCGGCAGCGCACTGGGGCGGGGGGGGAGGGGAGGAGAGAATGGTGGGACGGCTCCTGTCGCGTGTCTTTGTCTCTTTGTCTCTGGTGTCACAGTGGGGCTCATTCGTCTTCATTAAGCTGGCGGCTCTGCTGCGACAGCCCCACAGCTGTGCTCTCTGGCTCTGGGCTCGCTGTCTCTCTGCCGCACAGCCCGAGACGCTAGGCTACGCGCGCTAATTAGTCTCACATCCTGCGGTATCGGCTCCTTCATGGCCTCGTCTTCCCGGGTTGTTTATGTGACAAAAACAAGCCCTTGCGGCATTGGAACGCGTCGCTGATATTCTGTGGTTTTGTTTGTGTGGTGAGCGCGACTGTGAGTGGCTGGTTTTCCCTGAGAAGGATTTAAACCCCTGAAACTGTATCCAAACAGGAACTTCTAACTGTGCGTTGAAAGATAAGTAGCCTTGAGCTGCTCTCTGTAAAAACAGAGGCAAGGCGGTTATGCTGAGTATTTATTAGGGCTGCTGGGTGGCTCATCGTGTTAAGACACTGTTCTAATGCAATGGGCCTCACAGGCTGGTGTCGCTCCCGGACCGTGCCCATGCTGACTGTGGCCAGCACCCTGCCGGACCGGTGCAGAACCGGCCCCTCCATCGCCCCGTCCGCCAGACGGAAGAGTGAGGAGGAACCAAGCTTGTGTAGTTCTGAGGAAACATGCTTGCCTGCGTGCTCCAAAGTAAACCTCAGCGCCTGCGATGAGCGTCACTGTTTCAGTCTTTTTTTAAACTGCATCTTGGCCCTTCGTAGTTTGTATTGTGGAGTCGATGAGTAACCCGCTCACTCCACAGTCCACCCTCTCTGGCAGTGTAGTATCAGGGTGAGTGAACTGGGCTTTTAACCCAAAGGTTGCGAGTTTGTTTCCCAAGTAGGACACAGCCATTATGTTATAAATGGATTCTGAGGAAAAATGCAAGAGCTGTGTAGATCTCTCTGGGTAAGAGTGTCTGCTAAATGTCTGCAATTCTACGATAAGAACAAGCTCTCAGTTGCTTTTATGTAAATACGGTATTCCTCAGGGTGAAGGGACGGTTGGGATGGGATAGTTGGTCCTTTGTGAATGAATGAAAGCTGCATTTATTTTATTTTTCTAATGCAGTAATATAAATGATGAATATATTTACTATCCTGAATCATTACGCCATTAACTAGACACTGTTTGGATATGATTTAAAAAAGAAAGATGATTGCTAGTTTAGACGGACAATACAGCAACTGATACTCGGTCATGTTGTCGCACTGTTACATTAAATCTTACAATCAGAGTTTAAGTTTTGTGTTAAATTCATAGATATTTTTACAGCTGCGTTATTTTACACGGCGGCAGAATAGAACCCGCCATCGATGTCTTCAGTCACTGTCAGCTTGGGCTGCTGGGGGAAACGCACAATGAAGTCCCACCACAGACACCGTCAGTCTCTGTCACTCGTGCTGTCACTCGGCATTATCATCAAATCAGAGATGTGCATCTGTCAGCAACCCCGCCCCTTTAAGAATAACCCCATCTGCCCCTGGTTCTACATGCATTTCTTTTCCCACATCATGCTTGCATCTATGGCCATACTGCAGATATTTCTTATTAACCCTAATGTCTTTAGATCTGGGTGTTTCCTGGCTAATTGTCATAATGTGTAACCTGCGCACAGGTTAATACGTAAAGACAATTATTGCACAGACTGCAGGAAACCCGCCTGAAACCACTGTATCTGAATCATGAAGCATGTGGTTCGATTGTACAGGTATTCAGTCTTGGGAGAGCCATAGAAGATGATTCAGAATGTGCGTCTTCCACGAGGTGAGTGAGCCCATGTGCCAGGCGTGTCCGTCAGACGCTTAATCACAATGAGCCTGTTGGCGTTCACAGACCTCCGCACACTCAAAACCGTTCTCTCGCTCCAGTCCCGACTGCTGCATGCTGCATTCACAGTGGGGGAGGGGGAGGGGAGGGGTGGAGGAGTCCTGTGCTCCATCGCCGCTTGCCCCACAGTTCGTACTGGAAGCTGGAAGCTCTCCAGTGATAAACGCCAGAAGCCAAACGAGGAAATGGCTGTTTTTCTAAAGCTGCGCTGCACAGCTGTGAATTTAGGCGTCCCGTCATATTGGTGTTAATTACTGTTTAGGCTGAATACTAGTGTATAATCTGTCGCATCAGATCTGAGTTACGTTCTTCTGGCTGAACACTTGCATATTATCTGTTGCATCAGATCTGAGTTACATTCTTCTGGCTAACGGAGTTCTGCTGTTCTTCTCTTTTTTGAAAAGCTTAGTCACAGTTTAAATCTCCTATCATCCAGAAGCTACTGGTTTCTGTACAGACACTGTAATGGCTTATGAAGAAAATGGTGAGGATTTAGGTTTAGAACTGGACATATTGATTAAAGCAGTTTTATATATTCACAAGTTGTTTTTTTATGTGTATCTGAAACTAGTTATTCAGGGTGTAAAGCAAGCCAAGCCCAGAGAGGACTTCAAAGCGCAGTGCTGAAATGAATCCTGGCACTGGAAGAACCACAGTGCTGTTAACTTCTCTCTCTCTTTTCATGAGTGAACACGTGTCAAATGGCCCCTTTCCAAAGGCATCATTAGCTGCTGTTTTCTTTAAACAGTGACCGATAATGTGGTCGTGACCCCCCCCTGGTTTCACTCAAGGGAAGCGTTTCCCTCGATATACCCCCCCCCCCCCACCGCACCCCCCACCGCACTCCCCCGCTCGTTCACCTGACACACTCGGGACTCAGCTGATAAGAGAGACAAATTGCTCTGCTCTTGTGAAACCGAATGCAGAATCAAACTGTGGCTAACAGGTCTGTGTGAACCTGTGCCCCTCTGTACAGAGACAGACAGGTCCATGTGAACCTGTGCCCCTCTGTACAGAGACAAACAGGGCTGTGTGAACCTGTGCCCCTCTGTACAGAGACAGACAGGTCCGTGTGAACCTGTGCCCCTCTGTACAGAGACAGACAGGGCCGTGATGCTGTAAATAGACTAACAGCGCTGTATCTGCTGCAGTGCTGTTCTCCTGCTTTCAGGGGCGAGGAGACCTGCGCTGCTCTCATGACCAGTTCAGTGGAAAACATTTTCACAGGGTGGATAAGAACAGGAGTCTCGCTGAGCAATGCTGTGGGTCGCATCCCGATCCTGGCATAAAGATCATCGTCCTGAGACGCTGACTGAATTTGAACCATATGGATTATTATGATGAATTATATGTTTTTGCCATAAATATCTCCAGAACATGTGGAATCATCTCAGGTCTCGGGTGTGTGCACGTGTGTGTGTGTGCACGTGTGTATGCACACACATTTTACTTTTGTGCAGGTAAACGTTTTTGTGTTTTTTCTTATTTGAAGCAGCCCCCCCCCCCCCCAGCCCCACTCCCTTTGCCCGAGGTGCAGGACAGGGTTTGGAGGATGTCAGACGCACTCATGAATGATTGAGACTTCACAGATTACAGAATAAATAATTCACGTTGTGTGAAAGTGATTCTAGATGCCCCGTGGGGTTTGGTGTCCAAGTGGAGGGGAGTGGGGCACTAAGAGGGGTGGGGGGAGGGGGGGGGGGGTTGGTGGGGTTAGGGGGGCGGGTATCTTGCAGCAATCTGAGGTTATGCCAGTACTGTTTCTATGACATTTGCTTCCTTCTCCAGAGTATGTGGGTGTCTTGTAGTATACGAATGCAGTTATGCTATCGTTCTGTGTGCGTGCGTGCGTGCGTGCGTGCGTGCGTGCGTGCGTGCGTGCGTGCAAACATATTGATCAGCTGAAGCGGATGACTGTCTGTGGATCAGTAGAACTGATCTGAAGCCTGTTCCAGCTTTGTGCTGTGGATTAGTGTGGCTGATCTGAAGCCTGTCCCGGCTTTGTGCTGTGGATCAGTGTGGCTGATCTGAAGCCTGTCCCGGCTTTGTGCTGTGGATCAGTGTGGCTGATCTGAAGCCTGTCCCGGCTTTGTGCTGTGGATCAGTGTGGCTGATCTGAAGCCTGTCCTAGCTTTGTGCTGTGGATCAGTGTGGCTGATCTGAAGCCTGTCCCAGCTTTGTGCTGTAACCCTTTTGATCTGTAGGAATGGACTCAGAAGTCTGGGTGTTGGACAGGTTTCAGGTTTCAGCTCTAAATCAGATCCTGGAGCATTTGTAATTCATGACGGCAGTGGGACTCAACCCAGGCTTCAGACTGGATGTACAGTTGGGGGGGGGGAGGTAGTTCTCTGACCAGTGGCTTTGATTACAAACGCAACACAAGACCAGCAGGAGGCGGGAACGCGGTACAGCAGGACCTAGGCCCAGCCTTTCCTCCCCGCTCTACTGATCCGCACCACGGCTCCTCACCGCTATCCCAGCATGCCTCGCTGCACACCACAACCTCCTGACCGAGGAGTGAGATTTGAGCTGTGCCTCTGCTGACAATGGCTTCTCTCCTTCCCTCTCCCTCCCTCTTTCTCTCTCACTCCCTTCCTCTCTCTCTCTCTCTCTCTCTGTAGCGGGAGGTTTAGGCAGATTGGGTACGGAGCAGACCCACCTGGCAGTGCCCGTTGCTGACTCTGGAGCCTGGGTCCCGGCCATGAACAGCCTGGGCATGGTGCCCGTGGGCATGAGTGGGCATCCGCTGGTCTCAGGTGAGCCTCTGCGCTGGGTGCAGTACCTCTCCTCCTCTGTAGGGGGGGTAACACTCCGGTGTTTTCCTCTGTCTGACCCCAAAAATACCTTTCATTCATTTCATTTAGCACTGCCTGTCACACTTCCCCACCCTCAAGGTTCTCATTTGAGGATAAATTTTTCCATTTCAGCATTTTATAAATTGTGTGTCTCTGTCTGTGTCTGTGTGTGTGTCTGTCTCTGTCTCCATCTGTGTGTGTGTGTGTGTGTGTGTGTGTGTGTTACACATACCTTGGCCTTCCTTCATATAATCTCATGGAATTGCTGGAGGCTGCTGCTCTGGAACAGCTGTGTTTTCTCAGTGCTGCCTTCAGTGGCCTATCGAATGGCTCGTATGCAAATTAGCGCAGGGACTGATGGGAGTTTATAACTCAAAGCATTACATTACATTACATTACAGGCATTTGGCAGACGCTCTTATCCAGAACGACGTACAATCAGTGTATAACCATAACCAGGAACAAGTATGACAAAAACCCTAGAGAGAAGTACCGTTCCAAGTGCAGGGAACAACCGCATAGTTCAGCTTGGACCCTGAAGGTTAAACTGTTTAACACTAACACAAACGAGAACAGCAAAGCTGGGCATGTCAGCCCCCCTTGGCCCTGGTTGTGCTGTTTCACTCAGGCTGGGTATTGGAGTAGCACACGAGGGCGGTTGTCTGGGACCCCTTGTGTCTGAGGGGCTGCAAACGAAGAGGAAAAATTAAAAATCCACGTTGCATCCACCATGACAGTGACCCTCATGCAATGGCGGCAGGTCTGACTCTCACACAGCCACTGTCAGTCCCGGTTCGGTTCTGCTGGCGTGTGGGCTTTGGGCTGCGCGCTGTCTGCTAGTTAGCGCTGCTCCACACACTGTCACAGACGTGGGAGATGAGCCTGTGGACAAAGAATGGGGTTCAGAGACAGACTGGACCAGCAGAGCGAGCTCCCTGCAGTGCAGCTGCACGTGTCTGTCTGAATATTCTAACGCTGCTCTGTCTCTGTATTCGTGCAAATAGTCTTAGCCCTTAGCTGGGACCACCTCCTATTACCCCCGCACAGGACGAGGACGTGATGGAGGATCGGGGAAAATTAGGCGCAGATTAAAATGCATGAGCAGATTGGCAGATCATACATATTTATGCTGCCGTCGTATCTGTGCAAACTGAGCAGGCCTCCTGTTTTTTTTTTTTTTTTTTTTTTTTTTTTTTTTTGGTCCTTGGAATGATTGCTCTTTTTGACCCTTTGTTCAGGGAGGGATTGATACGTACCAATTTTGATTGGTTGTTGAGGGATTGATATGTGCTGATTTTGATTGGTTCTTGAGGGATTGATACGTGCTGATTTTGATTGGTTCTTGAGGGATTGATATGTGCTGATTTTGATTGGTTCTTCAGGGATTGATATGTGAGATTTTAATTGGTTCTTGAGGGAAATGCAGTGTGTTGTTTTCAGGAGGGCCTGATTAAAGGCGAAATGATGCAGTCTGGGGGAATGCACGCACATACGAAATGTTCCAACAGGTGCAGGATAAAAAAAAATATAAGAGAGAGTATATCCACACACTATTTTCTCTGCTCCCAAAGTGATTTAATAGTACAACGTTTTGACCTCAAAGGTCTTTGTCAGGTACATCAACCAGAACATGTGACTGGGTGGAGATATATATATAGACCAGGATGTGGGCAGGTCTATAATAGGGCTGTATTCAAAAGTGAAAATTCACTGAGCCTGAGTCAGAAAACCAGTCATCAGGTTTGGGCTGCTCACACGCTGGCGACTGAGGTCTGTTGCCCTCCCCTGGGGCCTGGAGCCCCGCCCATCGGTGGCCAGAGACGGGGAGGGAGAGAGAGAGAGAGAGAGGGAAAAGTGAGAGACAGATGTAGGGAGGAAGAGAGGGAGAGAGACAGGGGGAGGGAGAGAGAGAGACAGGAGGAGGGCTAAGACTGCACTGGCTGAAGGTGAAGAACAGAGCTTTTCACTGAAAACACTGCTGGAGTAAATGATGAATGTGAGATGCTTAAATGTGTAAATGACTTGTTATTGCTGTTTCTCTTCAGTTTTAATGAGTTTTATGAAGACCCAGTGTGTCTCATATTTCCTATGATTCCCCCCTGTGGATTTTGTTATGGATTCTCTCCATTTATGTATTATGGTACAAACACTGTACCAGATCATTCTTAGGTTTTTCCTAAAATGCTCCCGGGAACATAACCTGATTGAATTTCATATCTGGCTGAACATTGCAGGATTTATTTTATATCCATGAAGTGAGAAGTCGTGTTGGGTAACCTTGCCAGAACACTACATTAGAAAGTCCCTCCAGTGTGTCGAGGATTCATATTTCTGTTGAAAAATGTGCCGCTCCCTTCCCTGTATAGCATTACTCCTGATGAGCATGGCCAAGGGATAATGACCCGTGCCAAACACATGGAGTGGTTCTGGATTCATTTTCATTTGTCTTCTTTCAACAGGAATTCCAGAACATTCATTTGATATGCCACTGAATCCAGGAACTCAGAACAAAGATCAAGTTATGGAATATTTTTCCAGTGAAATTTTTTTTATCCACAGAAGTTCATGGATTCATGGGTTTTTGGGTTCATGCAGATGTACAGCGTAAAAACCAACGACCTACTGCTCTGTTTCTGTGTTTTTTTCAGCGTTCCTTTGTTGAGCTCAAATCTTTTAACCTGTGGCAGAATGTGTTTATTTCAGACTCTGCCTCTTTCCAACACAGAAGTCTTACAGCTCCATCACTAAAGGATTCCTTTGCTTCATGGTTCAGTAGTTCAGCTTCACGTGTAGATGGCCGCTCATAAGATCCTTTTCTTTGCCCCTCTTCGCTCTCAATCATTCCCAGATTCCATCTGCATCCCAGGATTCGACCCCAGCCTGGGAATCATCACTCCTATAAGCGCCATGATGCCGGGGATTAGCCTGGCCCCGCCCCCTCCCATACCCCCAGAGCTCCCGCTTGTCAAGGAGATCATTCACTATGAGAGCTGCACGCTGTTCCCTCAGAACCCCAGTAAGGCTGTTTACCCTGTTTACCCCGTTTACCCTGTTTACCCCATTTACCTCATTTACCCTGTTTACCCCATTTACCTCATTTACCTCATTTACCCTGTTTACCCCATTTACCCCCTTACCCCATTTACCCTGTTTACCCCATTTACCCCCTTACCCCGTTTACCCCGTTTACCCTGTTTACCCCGTTTACCCCGTTTACCCTGTTTACCCCATTTACCCTGTTTACCCTGTTTACCCCATTTACCCTGCTTACCCTGTTTACCCCATTTACCCCCTTACCCCATTTACCCCGTTTACCCCGTTTACCCCTTTACCCCATTTACCCTGTTTACCCTGTTTACCCCCTTACCCTGTTTACCCCATTTACCTTGTTTACCCCATTTACCCTGTTTGGTGCTGTTGTGGGTATTTGTGTTTGAATTTGTATGTGAAGTGTTTGAGGTGTAGCTGGACGACACTGCTGAAAGGGGAATGCCTTTCCTGCCCCCCTGCAGATCTTCCACCCCCGTCCACCAGGGAGAGGCCCCCAGGGTGCAAAACTGTGTTTGTGGGGGGGCTCCCCGAAAACGCCAGCGAGGAGATCATCCGGGAGGTGTTCGACCCGTGTGGTGACATCATCGCCGTCCGCAAGAGCAAGAAGAACTTCTGCCACATCCGCTTCAGCGAGGAGTTCATGGTGGACAAGGCCCTGTACCTGTCTGGTGCGTGTGTGTGGTGGACAAGGCCCTGTACCTGTCTGGTGAGTGTGTGTGTGCGTGACAGGCTGTCCTGTTGCCCAGGCTACCGCATGCGGATCGGCTCCAGCGCGGATAAGAAGGACTCGGGGCGCATGCACGTGGACTTCGCGCAGGCGCGGGACGACCTGTACGAGTGGGAGTGCAGGCAGCGGCTGCTCGCCCGCGAAAACCGCCACCACCGCCAGGTCCAGGAGCAGCAGCTGCGGCCGCCGTCGCCTCCCCCCATAATGCACTACTCCGAGCATGAGGCGGGGCTTCTGGCGGAAAGGATGAAAGGTAGCGCTCCTCTCTCACGCTAAACCGCAGCCAGCCTCTCTCTCCAGTGCACCTCAGAAACACACGCGCGCACACACACATGCACACACACACTCTCTCTCACACACACACAGACACACACACACGCACACACAGACATACACGCACACACATACATACACGCACACGCACACACACACACAGACGCACACACACAGACACACATGCACACACACACGCAGACACATACATACACGCACACGCGCGCGCACACACACACACACACACACAGACGCACACACACAGACACACATGCACACACACACTCATGCATGCGTGACTGGAGCTGAAAATGCACCTGCATTCTGAGGACCGTTAGCAGCTGTGGTCTGCTGCAGTGATCCAGCTGGAGTCTGGGCACCAGAGACCAGCAGGCGATGAGCCGGCATGTTCTCAGGGCGCCTCTGTCTGCGTCAGGGTGATTATACAGTACACTGAACGGGACATGTGCTGTCCCAGCTGTGGCTTGCAGCATGGGGTAAAAATGGGGCTATGAGGGTAAAATGGCGGTATAAATTGAGGGTATGAGGGTAAAATGGGGGTATGAGAGTATGGGGTTAAGATTTCAGTAAATCTTTTCGTTTGTTGAGGCAGTTGAAGATAGGGGTGTTAGAAGTGTTTTTCAGGAGAAAGAGAGCGCATGCATCTGGCTATGTTGGGACGTGAGTCCGGTCAGCTGTTGCTAATCTAGAAATGGCACAAAGCCTGTACACGTTGCGGACAGATTCGGCTGCTTACAGCCAGTGTGAATTGATGAAGAATTTATCCAGGAGCCCTGAGTGATTTGTGGGATTGCTCACGGCTTAGTGAGGGTGAGCACTGAGTAGCGCTGAATAGAGACTAACGAACACATGACTGTGAACTCCAGGCCCAAGCCACTGTCCGTGCTCTGGGGTCGTAACAGTGCGTTCGCTAGAAGCACTCTGGATCTTATATGCAGACACACTGATTTAATAACCGTGCGTTCGCTAGAAGCACTCTGGATCTTATATGCAGACACACTGATTTAATCAGCTGTGGCTCGTTAAAGCATGTGTGGACCTTCTGTGCATACCACAGATATTTAATTTAATTCCATGTTATTTCCCCATTTTAAGAATTATTTTTAATTGTCTATTCAATTTCCCAGTGTGATGGTATTATATTTATCTGAATAATGTCTTCAGCAGTATGATCTGTCATGTGGAGAAGAGTAGTGCTGTGGCAGGCGGCTTGTTTGAAATCTGCGGGCGTGAAGCGTGTTGTACTGCAGAAGCTCTTTCTCAGAGCCAGGAAAGGGATCGATGTTCAGTGCAGCTCCAGCATAAATGAAAAACAACACAAAGAAAAACAGCATGAATTCTTCAGCACCCCTCTGAACGCTTTGGCTCTGTGTTTTTGGAGAGGATTATTAGTGCTAAGAGGCTTTAATTCTCTATGCACTTGCATCAGAATTCTGATGAAGTTCAGTACCTGTAGATTCAGGCCAGTTCTGTTCACTTCTGTACGTGTGCAGTAAACTGTGTTCAGACTCAGGTCCAATCTTTTTGTAGGAAATAAGTTAATATCTATTCTGTGCTGTTACTCTGGGAGTCCTCTTTACTGCGTCCTTTAGTCCTCTGAATGTTTGCAGTCATTTAGCTCTTAATCATATGAATACTGTCTGGTTAGCAGGGCTTTTTTTGTGTGACTCCGGTGTGTTAATGATAATCATAAATGTTTATCGCATTAGAAAAATTAATGCAGATACTCTAACCACTTCACATCCTCATTTTCTCTCTCTCTCTCAGTCTCTGGCTCTAACACCGACACACACACACACACACACACGCTGTTTAGCTGGTGCAATGACTGCAGATTTTGGAGAGACAGGGAGGGGGAGGGGTTGTCTCATTTTGCCTATAACAGTATAGTGGCTCAGTGAGGCTGTGAGGATTTTAAATTTAATGAGATGAACCCGTGCAAAGCAGACACTGAGAGTATGGCCCTGCTGGCTTTGGCCTTTACTGATAAACATTACTACATTCTGGCTTTGGCCTTTACTACACTATGGCTTTGGCCTGTACTGATAAACATTACTACATTCTGGCTTTGGCCTTTACTACACTCTGGCTTTGGCCTGTACTGATAAACATTACTACATTCTGGAAGGATGTAGAGAAGAGGAGTTGACGTGCCTAACTGAGGGGAAAAACCTCACTTCATCCAGCGAAACATGAAAACAGTTATTCAGACAGAATCACTAAGTCCAGAGCTTGGACAGGGACTGATAACATATTGTGGTGATTACAGTTGTCCTCACCCTAGTTTTTTCCTAATCCATCCTATTGTTCCACAGAGTTCTTTTTGTTCTTGGAAAGAGCCATTAGGATGTATGGTTAGCTGTAACTGTCCTCAGCTAGCCTACCCATCATCAGGGATGCACACTCACATACAGTGCGGTGTAGTATAATGGGTAAGGAGCTGGTCTGGTTACCTAAAGGTTGCAGGTTCAATTCCCAGGTTGGACACACTTGTATCCTTGAGTAAGGTACTTTCCCTGCATTGGTTCAGTATATATCCAGCTGTATAAATGGATGCTATGTATAATGTCGTGTAAGTCACTCTGGATAAGAGCGTCTGCTAAATGCATGTAATGTAACATTCAAATCAATGACGCAGAAATGACTCGCACAGAAAAGGCATGTTGGAAAGGTGTCTGAAGCTGATTTCTGCGCGTGCGCCCTGCTGCTTCCTCCCTGCAGACGACGGCGAGTTCGGCGCGGCGTCGGCGGTGCTGCTCGCCTGGCTGGACCGCGGCGAGGTCAGCCGCCGCACCGCCAACCTCTTCTACTCCATGATCCAGGCGGCCAATGGGCACGTGCGGCGGCTGCAGAGCGAGAGGGCGCGGCACGAGGAGGAGGCGGAGCTCGCCAAAGAGCGCTTCCGAAACGCCATGCTGGCCATCCTCACGCAGTGTAAGCCCCGCCCACTGCCGCGCCGTCCGCCACGCCCGTCCGTCTTCACCGCGACCGCCGCGGGTCCGTGACCGGCAGCCCTCCCCCCCCATCGCCCCGCCCCCCCACCCCCACCCCGCCCTCCAGCACACTCCACTCAGTCAGCCCTGCTCAGTCAGTGTGTGGCCCAGAACTGAGTCACGACTCGGTTTGCTTCTGTTGAACGACCATTTTAAAAATGCAAGGGGACTGTTCATAGGTACAGTTTGATTTCTGGGATTTTAAAAATATTATTTCAGTTTTAGTGTAAATTTTAAATTCGCCCAGTCCATTATGTGTGCGATGAAGGACACGTTGGACATTAACAGAAGTTTCTGATGGCCAGCTGGCTTTATAACGGAAAGTATTGGGCCATTCATGGGTTTGTGGTCTAGTGCAAGAAAATATGTTTCAGGTAACTCCAAAACAGCTTTCACAGCAACTCTGTCACTATATACTGCTGTAAAATATGATTGTGCACATGGATACTCCCTGATTATTCATGTGAACGGTCATTAACATCTATGTTTAAACTTAGTTTTGGTTGGAATTGTTTCCCATGGCGCATGCAACCTGAGACTGCTGCACATTAGGAAGTCCTGGCACTGTACAAAAGCTGATATTTATGTTTATAACTGCAAATAAATTCTGTTAAATTCATCTGTTCTTATGTATGGCCTCTGGAAGCATAACTTCACCTTGCCAGCTGCTTTACTTAACGTGTATTTACTTGCTCTGGACCTCAAACTTCCAAATTCTCCCATGACAGCCATTGTTAAGTTGGCTGTTCGTCCATGAAATTCTGTAAGTATATATAATATCCTTCATTGGACATGAAAACCCCAGAAAGCGAACTGTCCCTTTAAGAGTCCGACTGCAGTGCGTCCGAACGGTAAGCCATGTCCCGTTTATTGCATGCACACACTTCTGCAGAGAGCTCACCGCGATTCAGCGCACTTTAGTTCCAGCTTGGATAGGTACAAAGCCACCTGGGGATTCTGCCTCAGTGTGTAAGGCACGTCCGTCGAGCAGTCAATAACGGAAAGTGGGAGTGGCCACTAGTGCACTGTGGGGCATGGCCTATAGCCCACAGCACCATGCACACGCTCGTGCTCAGTTGGGGGTAAGTAAAATTTAACCGGGTGATGTGTGAGACAGAGAGAGGTGCCTCCTGGACTTCAGTTTTCTCAGGTATGAATATAATTTTAATTCTCCCTCTTTTGACCTGACT
This sequence comes from Anguilla anguilla, assembly GCF_013347855.1. Taxonomy (NCBI): domain Eukaryota; kingdom Metazoa; phylum Chordata; class Actinopteri; order Anguilliformes; family Anguillidae; genus Anguilla; species Anguilla anguilla. The sequence goes on along the minus strand of NC_049215.1, from coordinate 36,817,559 downwards.
CTTACCCCATTAGCACACATTTCTCTGTAGAACTCTGCAATCTGTAATATGCATGAAATTCGCTGTCATTTGCAACAGGAAATTTGTGGCACAAATATAGTTGTAGTGAAACTTGGGTACAATGCTGACAATTTCACAGCGATTTGAATGCTGAAGTGCTCCGAGACGTGTAACGTGTGAGGCACGCACTTTAGCTTCATCAGAATGCTCTTCAAAACAGCAAGATAATGGCTTTCAATTCCAGCAAGAGCTTGAAATAAAATAGCTCTTTTTTTACACATGATGATGAATGTAAGCCAGAGTTCATTTTCTGAGTACTTGGTGCACATTTTTTAAGACCAATTTGTTTTCAGGAACATGAGTGGTTTGGCAAAATTATGTGTTTAAACATTTGGAGGCGGAGAATGTGCTGATAGTTTGGCAAATTATTCCAGCAAAAAGAATTTTGCAAAGGGGGAAGCACATATTTTGATTTCAATGGGCCACAGTCTACTGGAAACAAAAGATTACTCAACAGTTTCAATGCTGGCTGAAGGCCATCAAGACGGTTATGTATCTGGAAAGCAACATTTTACTAGAGGTGTGGCTGTAGGGCTGGGGATTGGCTGTGGTGCGTTTGATTCCTCGCTGGGATTGGCTGTGGTGCGTTTGATTCCTTGCTGGGATTGGCTGTGGTGCATTTGATTCCTCGTTGGGCCCAATGCTGTATATTGATCCTTTCAGTAATCATCATCATTTGAAATTGTGCACAGTGTTAGTAGCCTAACATAAAACATTAAAAATATAGAAGTAAAAGTGTATGAAACACACACAGTGACTCTGGTTAAGGAAGAGTCCACAGGAGAGCAGCAGTCCCTGTGACCCGGAGCCCGGCTCTGTAAAACGTTGCTTCTCTCAGTCCTGAGGGGGGTGAACCTGCGGGAGGTGATCTGTAAGTACTGTACTGCGGGGACTGCGCGGGAAGCCCAGCGACATGGCGCTGTGCGCTGAGCTTCCCGCCGTCTCCCGCCTTTCTCAGTCTGCCGGCGGTGTGCGGGAGCGCTACATAAATGGCTTGTCTTGTCTGACTTCCCCTTATCCACCAAAGTCGAGCAGATAACGGCCGTTTTCAACGCCTCCGCCAAGCAAAAGGCATGGGACCATTTCTCAAAAGCACAGCGCAGGAACATAGACATGTGGCGAAAGCAGTGCGAGGTTGGTACTTCCTGTCACTTCCTCTTCATTTCCTGTCACCTGACTCCTCAGTCAGGTCCCCATAAAGCAAGTGTTTATGTGAAAGAAAGTGCTGAGTACTCTTATGGCTAACAGCTACCTGTACCTGTACCTGCAGCGGGCCAGTGCCTGTGCCTCAGTTCTGTAGTAAATGAAGGTACTGGACCACTGCAGACTCTGATCTTCATTACTATTCTGGTTAGAGGGACCATATTTCAGCAGATTAAATATGTAATGTGTAAAGTGTACGTGAGCTGACTTTTACATGTATGCATGTGGGCTAGTGACACTTCTGACCAATGGCATCAACCTCAGCCCCCGGGCCAGTAGCAGAAGGCAGCTTATTGATCACTGTGGCAGAGCAGTGTTTTGCACTCTAACTGATCTGGGATCAGATTAAAATCTCAAAGTCTCTCCTCGAGTTTCAAAGCCTGCCTGGAGTCTACTGCTCTCACTGCTGCCTCCTGGAAATCAACGCCATGCCAACAGCAGTTCACAGGGTGAAGATCAGAGTCCTCCACGATGAGCTTACTGACTGGCAGAGTCCTCCACGATGAGCTTACTGACTGGCAGAGTCCTCCACGATGAGCTTAATGACTGGCAGAGTCCTCCACGATGAGCTTAACCTGGAAACCTGGAAGTGGCTGAACTTCCCTTAAATGCTGAGCTTCAGCTCGATGTACAGCCCTGCCTCCCTGAATGAAGTGATGGAAGGGGGGATGGAAGAAAGGCTAGTAAATGGCCTGTCGTTTCAGGTGCAGGTTTTAGGGTTATTTCCACGTGTGATAAAGATGTAACTGTCTGTGCGTTTAGACATTATCTGCCCGGCTTTAATTGAGCTTACGCTCGGAAATAAAGATGTGGGCGTAAGTGGTCGTTAGCTCGAAGCGCTCGAACCACGCCGGAATGCTGTCTGGGCTTTCAGGAAACCGCTCAGAACAATAAAGCGCCTCCTGGTCGAGAGGGAGAGAGTGTTTTTATTCACAGATAACTAATCCCGCCTCGCGCCTTTCCTGCTGGCCTGGCCGCCGCGTCAGCGGCTGTTTATTTCATTAGAGCTGAGAGATTTCACACCGACAGCTTTAAATTTCTCCTGAGCTCATCCTATCAGCCCATCGCTGCTGTTTGAAGTCAGAGTCATGTGATTTATTTTTTCTTCTGGAGAGATTGCAGCAAATGTCTCCATATATACTGCCAAAAGCTCTCTGGCTCTCTCTCTGTGCACTTCTAGCTCTTTAAAAAATTGTGCTGTGCGATCTTTTACTATTTTGTACTAATAATACCAAAGAGTAATACAATTCTGTCACAAGACACTATGTTTATGAACATTATTTTTCTAGAGCCATATTTGGGATTAGGGTCATAATCCATACTTGTGTATTATGCTGTCCTTTTCTTCTTTTGTTTTGTCCCTAAAGAGTTTAAGTTAAGATTTCAGGCACTGGCAGATTGCAGAGTTATTTCTGAGCACCTGAAGGGGGCGCTGTCTGTGGTTGTGGTGTCACAGGAGCTGCGGAACGCTCACAGTGAGGAGATCACGGGGATACGCCGGGAGGAGGAGATGGACATGTCCGACGACGACTCTGAGGAAGGCATCCGCAAGAGAACGCGCACGGACGACTCGGGTACGTGCTGACGTTGGGTCGCCATGCGCGGCGTGGTGACGCGGTTCATCTGACTGATGCACTGTGTTTGACTTCACATGCAGCTCAGCTCCCTAAATTAAACACCGTTACAGGAGTACAGGAACTCTGCTGACAAAACAACAAGCCTCAGTGCTTCTGTACTTGCGTAGCTCAACACTGATAATACTGTTTTAAAAAACAGCTTCTTTAGTTGTCTTATTTTCACAAGCTGGTCTCCAAATGATGAATATTATTGAGCTGTTCTGCTGAGCTGTGCTCAGTGACTCATCTCAGGTGTGGAGTCTGTGAGGAGGAACCAGAGAAAGGATATCCATCCATGTGTTTGTGTGCGTGGCTACAACCAGCCAACATCCACAGCAGACCACCAAATCAATTCTGGCCCAATCCCCAAACTGCGCATTTCTGTGTCCTATAAAATGACAGATATTCAGGCTCATTTTGACAGTTATGCTGGCAGTGCTTCTGGGGATGATGGAAAGGATGGGGGTGGGGGGTGGGGGGATCGGGGGGATGCCCCCCCCCCCTCCTCCTCCTACTCCTACTCCTGCGGGGAAACTGATGGAAGGATTTTTGGTTGAAATGGAAGTGGGTTTTTGTAGAAAGGGTTTAGGAGCATGTTAAGAGTACACTATTTGTGAGGTTTGCTTTTGTGATGGCATGGTTGGGCTTACCATGAATTTTACCTGTAAATGTGTGCTTGTGGGCTGTATACGTGTGTGAGAGCATCAGGAGTGTGAGTGCATGAGTGTGCTTGTACGTGTATGTATAGCTCTGCTGTGTGAGTGTGTGTGTGAGTGCGAGTGTGTGAGTGTGTGAGTGAAAGCGTGTGTAGCTGTGCTCTGTGAGTTAGCGCCTCTCTCTGGTGCAGTGCTGGCGGTGCAGGCCTGTGCTCTGTGTGTGTGAGTGTGTGTGTGTGAGTGTGAAAGCGTGTGTAGCTATGCTCTGTGTGAGTGTGAGTGCGTGTGTATGTGTGTAGCTGTGCTCTGTGAGTGTGAGAGCGTGTGTAGCTGTGCTCTGTGTGAGTGCGTGTGTATGTGTGTAGCTGTGCTCTGTGAGTGTGAGAGCGTGTGTAGCTGTGCTCTGTGTGAGTCAGCGCCTCTCTCTGGTGCAGTGCTGGCGGTGCAGGCCTGTGCACTCAGGGAGGAGAACGGCAGCCTGCGCTGGCAGCTGGAGGCCTGCAGGAGTGAGGTGGAGCTGCTGAAGCAGGAGCAGGGGAGGGTCTGCCGGCCCGAGGAGAACCACATCCAGGAGCCATCTCTGCGCCTCCTGCAGCAGAGCCTGCATAGCATGCAGCAGGTACAGCCGCCTATGCACCTCCTGCTCACATGCTTTCTTCTCACTGCGCCTCCTGCTCATACACCTTCTTCTCACACACCACCTGCTCATGCACCTTCTTCTCATGCACCTCCTGCTCACACACCTCCATGTGCCTCCTACTCACGTACGTGCTGCTCACGCACCTCCTTCTCATGCACCTGCTCACGCACCTCCTCATTCATCTCCTCCTCATGCGCCTCCTGCTCACGTGCCTCCTTCTCATGCACCTTCTCCCCACGTACTTCCTACTCACACACCTCCTGCTCATGCATCTTCTCACGCACCCCCTGCTCACACACCTCCTCATGCGCCTCCTGCTCACATACCTGCTGCTCACGTTCCTCCTGCTCACACACCTCCTTATGCACCTCCTGCTCATGTGCCTCCTGTGCCAGCACCGACAGCAGTACTGACCGCTGCATAACTCTGTCAATCATAGACAGCAGATCTGACAGTTACTGCCATATAACAAAGGTGACAAAAGGTCAGGCAGCCCTTGCTTGTTTTTGTTGTCAACTGCTCTCTCTCCATCCCCTGTCCCCCATCTCCCGTCTCCGTAGCAACTGCAGAGGCTTCAGGAGGAGCTGAGGAGGAGAGAGCAGGAGCTGGAGCTTGCCCGGGAGGAGAGCAGGAGTCTGAAGGCCGAGCTCCTCGTGCTGAAGGAGAAGGTGAGGCAAGCAGGCGAGAGACATTGCGGAGCGTGTGTGTTAGAGAGGCGCTTGTGTGTCCCTTCTGCTCCTGTACTGAGGGAGTGCATGCGTGCGTGTGCACACTGTGTGTGTGAGAGTGCGAGTGTGTGTCCCTTCTGCTCCTGCACTGAGGGAGTGCATGCGTGCGTGTGCACACTGTGTGTGAGAGTGCGAGTGTGTGTGTGTTCATAGCTACTGAGTGATGTGGCTGCACAGTGTAGGCACTTCCTGTGCAACAGCTCAGTCACAGTGTTGGGGGCAGGGGGGGGTGTTTGGGACTTGGGGGTGGCAGCTGGGGGGTGGGGGGGAGCGGGCAGTCTGTTTCTGTGTATGTGCAAATGGGATTAGGGTGCTGAAATCCCAGCTGTAGGGAGTCTGTGGGTCTGGGGCCTGCTGATGTTCCCCCGTATCCCACTGTAGCATGTATCTGTGAGAACTCACTTCCTGCAGACAGAGCTTCAGTCCGGCCTCCAGTATTAACCCCCTCTGCGTTACCACACATTATTCAGGGGGGGTCGGGGTGGGGGTGCTGGACACTGTTAGACTCAGTGGCAGTCTGCAGAGTGGATGGGGGGGGGATGTAAATGTGTATCTGCAGCCTTTTGAAAAGCAGAGCAGATTGGTGGGGGGCGGTTGGGGTGCGGGACACTAGACTCAGTGGCAGTCTGCAGAGTAGATGGGGGGGGGGGGGGGGTGATGATGCAGTGCATCCTCATCCACACAGGGTTGAGCTTTTATCCCTTTACTAGTCAGGCTAATAACAACCTTCTCTACATATCTAGCACTGCATAACCGATTTTACCTGCGGACTGTTAAGTTTAACAGCATTAATTAAGTCACTTTTATGATTGTTGTCACAAGCAGTGCTGGGCTGACATTGCAAATAGCACTGATGCATAAAATCAGTCAAAAACAACAATCAAAAAAATTTTACTGGTAAAATATTAACACTTTTTGCTTTCTAACTGAGCAGGGCTATATTTGGCAGGATGTCTCTATCCAGGGAGAAACAGGAGCATAAGCATTCTGTTTAACAGGAGCATAACCGTGCTGCCAGAACTGAGCCGTGGTGTTAATAGCTTTCAGTAGGAGGCCTCAGCAGCTATCTGCAGGGGAACGGCCGGTCTCTTAGTGACCAATGAGAAACGCTGGACTGATATCTTTGGGAATATTTCAAAAGGAAACAAATAATTGATTGTCTACACTGTTCTGTATCTGTGTTTCATATTTAGCAAACAACCAGCTAGCAAATTTAGCACTAGCGGGTAAGTCAGCTGGAAAGGTACTGCGTATCACAGCAGCTGCTGTGTTCGCTATATGCCGGTCTGCACTGAATAATATATGTTCACCAGATCATTAGAACTGTATTTGCTTTAATACTTGCAG